>NC_088806.1:1079507-1311783 GCF_011386835.1 Chrysemys picta bellii
GGGACGGGGCCAGCGCCCGGGAGCGCGGCCTGGCTGCAGAGGGCGGGTAGGGGCGGGGCCAGGGGGCGTGGCTAACGGGCGGGGGGCGGGGCCTGACTGCATAGCGCGGGTAGGGACGGGGCCAGCGGCGGGTAGGGGCGGGGCCAGCGCCGGGAGCGCGGCCTGGCTGCAGAGGGCGGGTAGGGGCGGGGCCAGGGGGCGTGGCTAACGGGCGGGGGGCGTGGCCTGACTGCATAGCGCGGGTAGGGACGGGGCCAGCGGCGGGTAGGGGCGGGGCCAGCGCCGGGAGCGCGGCCTGGCTGCAGAGGGCGGGTAGGGGCGGGGCCAGGGGGCGTGGCTAACGGGCGGGGGGCGGGGCCTGGCTGCAGAGCGCGGGTAGGGGCGGGGCCAGGGGCGTGGCTAACGGGCGGGGGTCGGGCTGCAAGGGCGTGGCTAACGGGCGGGCGGGGCCAGGGGGCAGGGGACCCTGTGTCCGGTTGTCGACCCGAACGCCCCATCGAAGGGGACCTGGCGGCGCCGGTCGGCAGCACTGACCGAGCAGGTAAACGTCCGGTCGGGGCTAAGGCAGGCGAGTCCCCACCTGTCCCTGGGCCGGGAACCAATGGGAGCGAGGGGGCGGGGCCCATGAGCCTCCCACCCCCCCCACCTAGGAGCCCCACCGTCCGGCCACTTCCGGGGTGCGCGCACATCACCCCTGTCAGGCCAGGCAGCCAGCCTTACCCCCCCACTGCTTGGGAGCCCCCCGAGGTTACCCCGCGCCCCAACCCCCCTCCCCAGCCCTGAGCCCCCCACGGCCCACTCCTGCCCCCCAAACCCCTCATCCCCACCCCCTGAGCCCCCCACAACCCCCTCCTGCCCCCCAAACCCCTCATCCCCACCCCTGAGCCCCCCGCGGCCCACTCCTGTCCCCCGAACCCCCCACGGCCCCCTCCTGCCCCCCAATCCTCTCATCCCCGGCCCCTCCCAGTGACAGTGAGTGAGGGTGGGGGAGAGGAAGCCGCGGAGGAGGGGGAATGCAATGATCGGGGGCGGGGCCTGGGGAAGGGGCGGGGCCTCCGTGTTCGGTTTGGTGCCATTAGAAAGTTGGCAACACTAATCCCTTGTGGGAGGTCATGGTGATGGGGGAGCAGTGCCGGGGTGGATCCCGCCAGCGGGTCAGGCCCGGAACAGGGGGGCGCTTTGGGACGAGGCTCCCCCTCGGGGAGGCGGGGGGGTTATCGGGGCGCCCCCTCACCCCCGTGCCCCCCCCAGGGAACGTGATCCTGGAGCTGTCGAAGGAGAAGCCGAACGAGCGGTTGCTGGAGCGCCAGGCCGCCCAGTTCACCGCCTCGGTGCAGAAGGTGGAGTCGGAGCTCTCGGGGCAGATCCGGTACCTCACCCAGGTGAGGGGGGCGGGGCCGGCGTGGGGGGGCGGGGCCGTGGGGCGCGCAGGCTCACCCCCCTCTCTGCCATCTCCCCACACACACAGGTGGCCACGGGGCAGCCCCACGAGGGCTCCAGCTACTCGGCCCGCAAGGGCTGCCAGATGGCGCTGAACCGCGTCGACTACGCCCGCGTCAAGCTGGGAGAGCTGGCCCGCACCTGTGAGCACACGCTGGAGCAATAGGGGGCGCCCGCCCGCCGGCCGGACACGGAGCCCACGTGGGAACACGCCAAGGACACACCAAGAACACACTAAGGACACAGGACCCGCCGGCTGGCCGCTCGCTCGCTCTGCGCGTCAGGCGGGACAGGCTCTGCTGGGGGAGCGTGGCGCCATTTGCCACAGACGTGACCCCACAGGACACATGACAACACAGGACACACAGGATCTCAGGCTGGCGTGGGATCGACACGGCGACTGGGCCACGCTCCAACATATGGACTGGTCCCCCCCACCCCCTGGGCGTACCGGGAACATGCGGAGACCCACGCGGCTCTTGGCTTGGGGGGGGGCCCCCACCGGCGATGGGGGGGGCTGTTTTTTTTCTACTGCCTGTGTTAAATAAAAGGGGGGAAAAAACCCAAATTGCCCCACGCTGAGCACCTCGGTCAGGGGTAGGGGGGTGGATGGGGCAGGAGCTGGCAATGGGGCAGCCCCATGCCTGGAAGTGCGGGAGGAGGGAGCCCCTCACTCCTCCCCCCCCCCCCACACACACATACACATCCTGATTCCTCACCGATCCCGCCCCCGCTCCGGCCTCCGCACAGAGGAAGTGAAAATGTCTGGTAGCCGGGGGGATGGGGGGGTTCCTCTCTCCAGAGTTGCCCCCCCATCCGTCTCTGGGGGAGGGGCCCCTTGCACGCTGGGGGTTCAGGCCAGTTCCAGGTGCCCCCCCCCACAGAGAAAGCCTCGGAGAACCGCCCCCGGCACAAATACAGGGACCCCCAAAACCATGCCCACCCCCCATGAATAACCAGCCGCAGCCTTGTACAAACATCTGTATTTAAGCTCTTCCAGGGAATAAATTAGTGGGGGCTCTGGGGGGCGGGGCAGGGCTGGCGTCTCCCCAGAGCTGGAGTACCTCGTCTGTGGTTAGCGATTAGCTTAGTGCGGGGGGGGCCTGCTCTGCGGGGCCCCCCCCCAGAGTCGGGGTCCTTCATCAAGTGGAGGGGGCGGCTGGGCATTAGACCCCCAAGCCCTCTCCCCTGCATACCATCACCCTCCACCCACCCCCCAAGAAATCAGTGGGGTGCTGGGGTCCGTTCGTGGGGGTAGCCGACAGGTGGCGCCATCCGTCAGCCCAGCTCGCAGGGGTAGTACGGCGTCCCGGTGCCTGGGGGGGGACAAAACGGGGGGGGTAAGAGCAAACCGAGGTCCCCCCGAACCCAGCATGGCCAGGACCCGCTCCGAGAGCTCCCCATGGATAGCAGGAGAGTGGGCGTGGGGGGGGGTAAATGGGGAGGGGAAACAAACCCCCACGCCCTGGGTCCGGGGGGTGCAGGGGGGCACAGATCAGGGATGGGTGGATCGGCTGTGGGGGGGGAACATGGGAGGCACACACCAGGGATGGGGGGTGGATTGGCCGTGGGGGGGAACGTGGGGGGCACAGACCAGGGACGGGGGGTGGATCGGCTATGGGGGTGCTGGGGGGCACAGAGCCAGGGGTAAATAGCCAGTCCCCCCAGGGAAGCAGAGCCCCCTAACCCCGCTGCCCCACTTACCTGGGTCTCTGTGGGGGGGGGCGGGTCCCCGGGGGGGCCGCCGGCTCCTCCGGCAGAGCACGTAGGTCAGGGCCCCCACCAGCAGCAAGGTGATGCCCAACAGCACCAGCACCGCCAGGAGGTAGGGACGGGGCTTGCCCCGGGGGGGCCCCGTCGCCTGCTCCCTCCCCCTGCCAGGGCGCCAGGCCGGGCCCCCCAACGGGGTCTGCAAGACAAAGGGGGAGGGGGTTAGAAACCAGGGGGCGGTGCAGAGATCCCCTCCCCCTTGGGGGATCACAGCTGTGAGCTCACCGGTGGTCAGGGCTTCATCTGTGGGTCTGCCGTGGGTCCGTGTGGCTCTGGAGGTCCATCTGTGGGTTCGTGGGGCTCCAGGGGTCTGGCCGTGGGTCCGTGCGGCTCTGGGGGTCCGTCTGTGGGTTCGTGGGGCTCCGGGGGTCTGGCCGTGGGTCCGTGCAGCTCTGGGGGTCCGTCTGTGGGTTCGTGGGGCTCCGGGGGTCGGGCCGTGCTGGGCATGGGGTGGGGGCGTGCTGGTGGGGTTTGGGGCCAGCCCCCCACCCCCTTGGCGGGCATCAATCCGTCCGGCTTCTGCAGGACACGGTGAGTTACTGACCTGGCTGGGCCAGACGAGGGGGTCTGGGTCCCCCTGCCCCCCAACAGAGTCAGCTCCACCCCCCAGCACCCCACTGCCATCTCTGCCCTGCCCACCCCACCCAGCCCCCCTTCCCCCGTGTGCCCCCTGTGCCCATCAGACCCGCCCCCCCGCCTGCTCGCGGGGAAGCTGTAGGATCCAGCCCCCTTCCCCCGTGTGCCCTATCCCCAACCCCAGAGCCGTGGATGGGGACCCCCCAATCCCAACTCCATCAAGGGGCACCCCCTTTGTGCAGGGGGGGTGGCAGCGGTTGGGGGGAGGGGTTGGACCCACCTTTCTTCTCCCAGAGCCGGCGGAGCTCGGTCACCCAGTTGGCGCTGGCCAGCCCACAGATCTGGCCCCGGGGCAGCTCGAACCTGGGGGGCAGGGGGGAGAAGTGAGGGGGGAGGGTCCGGCCTGGCCCCACGGCAGGGCGGTGGGGAGGACCCAGGCAGGAGCGGCACCAGGGTTTTTGGCGCCCTAGGCGGGGGTCCTGCCGCGCTCCCGGTCGGCGGGGGGCAATTCTGCGGCCGGTCCCGGAGCGAGTGAAGGACCCACCGCAGAATTGCCGCCCCCCCAAATCCTGGCGCCCTAGGCGACCGCCTAGATCACCTAAATGGAAGGCCCGGCCCGGCCCCAGGGGGGCTGTGGGGATGGGGGGGCTGGCAGGGGGAGGGGCTGGCAGGGGGGCTGTGGGGATGGGGGGCTGGCAGGGGGAGGGGCTGGCAGGGGGGCTGTGGGGATGGGGGGGGCTGCAGGCGGAGGGGCTGGCAGGGGGGCTGTGGGGATGGGGGGCTGGCAGGGGGATGCGGGGGGAGGGGGCCGGGAATTTGCAGCACCAGGCACGGGGGGGGCTCTGGGCAGCGGGGGGCAGGCGGGGGTACGTACCGGACGAGGTGCTGGCCGCAGGCCTGGTGGCCCCTCACCTTGTCGGCGAGGTCCTGGAGCCGGCTCGGGGGGCTCGTCAGCCGCAGGCATTTGCAGAGCCCGAGCGCGCCCCCCTCGTTCCCCCCGCCTGTGGGGGGAGACACTTGGGGTTAGGGGTCAGGCACTGGGCCACAGGGGGTCCCCCGGGGAGAGATCGGGGGTCCCAGCTGGAGCGGACGGGGGGTCACACCCCCCGATGGCAGCGGGGGGGCGATATGGGGGTCAGTAGGGGGGTGTTTAGCCCAGAACCTTCAGCGGGCGGGGGGCGGGTCTCAGCCTGGTGACCCCCCCAGCCCCGGGGAGCCGGGGGGGAGCTGGAGCCGGGCGCGGGGCTCAGCGGGGGGGGCTCTTACCCGGCGGGGGGGCCGCCAGCAGCAGCAGCAACAGGAGGGTCGCTCCGAGGCGGGGGGGGCGCTGCCATGGGGCCGGGCACGAACCGAAACTGCGCCCGCCGCGCCAGGCACCGGGAACTTTTGAGCCGCCCGGGGACTTTCCGAGCAGCGCGGGGCGGGGCGTCCTGGTCCCTGCCTGGGAACTCCCCCCCCGGCTCCCTGCAGCCCCCCCCCCGGCTCCCTGCAGCCCCCCCCCCGGCTCCAATCCCCCCCGGCTCCCTGCAAATCCCCCCGGCTCCAATCCCCCCCGCGGCTCCCTGCAGCCCCCCCCGGCTCCAACCCCCCCCCCCCCCCGGCTCCCTGCAGCCCCCCCCGACTCCAATCCCCCCCCGGCTCCAATCCCCCCCCCGGCTCCCTGCAGCCCCCCCCCGACTCCAACCCCCCCGGCTCCCTGCAGCCCCCCCCCCCCGTCTCCAACCCCCCCCCCCCCCGGCTCCCTGCAGCCCCCCCCCGACTCCAAACCCCCGGCTCGGGACAGGCCACCCCATGGCCCGTGGCCCAGGGAAGCCGGCGCCTTTCCCCGGCGGGGGACATGGCCCTGCCCCACCCGGGTCTTCGCACCTTGGCGTTCGCTGCGGGGAAACGCCGGGTTTGGGGGCGTTGTGCATCTCGCGGTTCCGTGTGAATTGGCCCTTGGGTTCGTTAAGAGCCGAATGGCTTTTGTGCCTCAGGTGGGGGCAGAAAAGTCACAGGAAAAGTGACCCCCCCAAAAGACCCCAACGGATTTAAAGACAGTTCGGCTTTGCAGCCCGTGGGAACGTGGACGGGGGATCCGGGAGGGGAAACGGGATCTTGGTCTCGGTCGCTTGTTGGCTTTGCTCTAAATAGTCCCGGGGGGGGCTGGAGGGGGGGCTGTTGAGTTGTTTTTGTTGCATGTTCTCGCTTTTGTTTCCTGGGGCTTTTCTGTGACTAACACGGCTGCAGAAGTGGCTATTGGCCAGCTGGGGAGAGCGGCGAGAAAACGCGCCCTTGGGTGCATGGGGTTTGGAGCTCGGCAGCTGGGCCCCCCAATCTTCTCTCTAGCCCCCCTCTTTCCCCTCCCCCGGGAAGGGGCTGGAACCTGTTTCCCCCACAGCCTGACCGACTCCCTGCCTGGTGCGTGTGGGGGCAAAGAGACACCCTCATGGGGGCGAAGGGGGCTGGGGTTGGAGGCAGATTAGCAGAGACATTCTGGGGCGGGGTGGGAGCCAAAGGGGAGTTCGCAGGCCGGGTTGGTTTAAAGCGATTTAAATCAGAGAATCAGAGAACGGGAAGGGACCTCGTGAGGTCTCTAGACCCGACCCCTGCACTCAAGTCAGGACTAGGTATTGACCAGCCCTGACGGGTGTTTGTCCAGCGGGCTCTTAAAAATCCCCAACGATGGAGATTCTACAACCTCCCTGGGCAATTTATTCCAGTGCTTAACCCCCCTGACAGTTAGGAAGTTTTTTTCCTAATGTCCAACCTAAACTGCCCTTGCTGCAATTTAAGCTCCTCGCTTCTTGTCCTGTCCTCAGAGGTTAAGAACAACAATTTTTCTCCCTCCTCCTCATAACAACCTTTTATGTACTTGAAAACTGTGATCATGTCCCCTCTCAGTCTTCTCTTCTCCAGACTAAACAAACCCACGTTTTTCAATCTTCTCCCATCGCTCATGTTTTCTAGACCTTTCATCTTTTTTGTTGCTCTTCTCTGGACTCTCTCCAATTTCTCCACATCTTTCCTGAAATGTGGGGCCCAGAACTGGACACAATACTCCACTTGAGGCCTAATCAGCGCCGAGTAGAGCAGAAGAATTACTTCTCGTGTCTTGCTTACAACACTCCTGCTAATACATCCCAGAATGTTGTTTGCTTTTTTTGCAACAGCGTCACACTGTTGACTCATATTTATCTCGTGATCCTCTCTGACCCCCGGATCCCTTTCCGCAGGACTCCTTCCTAGGCCGTCATTTCCCATTTTGTATGTGTGCAACTGATTGTTCCCTCCTCAATGGAGAACTTTGCATGTGTCTGTGAGGAAGTGGGACTGTTCTTAATGTTTCCTTTGAATTCTGTGTGGGTGCCTCAGTTTCCCCTATGCAGTTCTTAAGTCTCTAGGGGGTGAGATTGTTGCAGAGCAAAGGGCCGGTGTACATAAATGGCCGACTCTGTCTCCTGGCAAGTGATGTCCGGGGCCCTTCCCCCCTGCAAGAGGATGCTAAAGGTGTGGGAGAACAAAGGAATCAGGTGATCTCCTGGCCCGGGAAAGGAACTCAGCATAGAAGGAGGGGCTGGAGAGTTTCAGTTTGGAGCTGGCTGGGGATGGGAAGTGAGGGCAGATGGGGGTGTCTGGCTCACTGCCCCCCAAAATGGACTCAGCTGAGGGGTCCTGTTCTCTGTATGTACAAGCTCTGTTTTAGACCGTGTTCCTGTCATCTAATAAACCTCTGTTTTACTGGCTGGCTGAGAGTCACGTCTGACTGCGAAGTGGGGGGTGCAGAACCCTCTGGCTTCCCCAGGACCCCGCCGGGGCGGACTCGCTGTGGGAAGCGCACGGAGGGGCAGATGCTGAATGCTCCCAGGAGAGACCCAGGAGGTGAAGCCGTGTGAGCGTCTTGCCCTGAAGACAGTCTGCTCCGAGGGAGAGGAGGCTCCCCAAAGTCCTGACTGGCTTTGTGGGGAGCAGTTCCAGAGCATCGCCCGGGGACTCCGTGACAGTGTCCTTATGGAATTTCATCCTATTTACTTCAGACCATTTCTCCGGTTTGTCCAGATCATTATGAATTTTAATCCTATCCTTCAAAGCACTTGTAACCCCTCCCAGCTTGGTATCGTCCACAAACTTTATAAGTGTCCTCTCTAGGCCATTATCTAAATCATTGATGAAGATATTGAACAGAACCAGACCCAGAACCGATCTCTGCGGGACTCCACTCGTTATGCCTTTCCGGCCTGACTGTGAACCACCGATAACTACTCTCTGGGGACAGTTTTCCAACCAGTTTTGTGCCCACCTTATAGCAGCTCCATCTAGGTTGTATTTCCCTAGTTTGTTTATGAGAAGGTCATGCGAGACAGTATCAAAAGTCTTACTAAAGTCAAGATAGACCACATCTACCGCTTCCCCCCAGCCACAAGGCTTGTTACCCTGTCAAAGAAAGCTATCGGGTTGGTTTGACATGATTTGTTCTGGACAAATCCATGCTGACTGTTACTCGTCAGCTATTATCTTCAAGATGTCTGCAAACTGATTGCTTAATTATTTGCTCCGTTAGCTTTCTGGGGGCTGCAAAATCCGGCTTGAAAACCTCAACGTTCCTTGTGGTTTGCATTTTTCGTTCTCTTCCTGGAGAGCGGAGCCTTTGTCCCGTCCGGGAGCCGGGCCCACGCAGTAATCTCTACTTTGGTGCCGCTTTGGGCTGGCCCAGGGGCTTGGCCAGAGCGAAGCACGTTTATTGATGTGGCTGTAGATTTCTCCAGATGAACATTGCCGGGCTTGGACGAGCTTAGAAGATCTTCTGGCTCGGATACAGCCCTTCCTGTCTGGAGATCTCGAAGCACTTTATAAAGCAGGTGGGTCTCGTTAGCTCCACTTCACAGACAGGGAAACCGAGGCACGGAATGGCCCGTGAAAGCACACCTGTGTGCTCTACCCACTATCATTTTTTTTACCTTGTGACCCCCTGCGACATTATTGAGAGAATCTGTGTCCATCTGTTGCAACCACTGTTATATATTTGCAGCAGGTGCTGTACAAAGGTTGTCATGCGAGGTGTTTGTGGAGAGGTTGTGGTGTGCTGGGGGTGATTGTGCTGGGTGGGTGTGTATTGGTTTTGTAGTTGACGGTAGGAATGTTGGCTCTGCGCTCGTATCTCAAGGTGTGTGACTCTAAGTACCCACAGTGAAGCACTGGGGTGGCTTCTTGAGAAAGGAATTTGCAAGTTAAGGGCCCAATCCAGAAACACTTAACGGACAATGGATCTTGGGAGACTCCAATCCAGATAAGAAATCTACCTGGGGGTGTTCAGGATGGCGTGTGGGCAGTGGCTACCACCTGTAAAAACTGAGTCACGCCTGGACATGTGACTGGCCCATGTGACTCCAAACTCCATTTTGCTGTAATTTTCCACGGTAAGTACAAAGAAGTGTTCTTACACCTGGAGGAGACTATAAAAGGCTGATGCCTCATCTCCATCTTGTCTTCAATCCTGCTTCTCACCTCTGGAGGGACTTTGCTACAAACGGAAGCTCTGAACAAAGGACTGAGGACCCATCCCGGCTGGGGATGTATTCCAGAGACTTGATTTGAACCTGCAGTTTATTCTATCACTGCTACGAGCCTGAACCAAGAACTTTGCCATTACTGTATGTAACTGATTCCATGTAACCAGTTCTAGCTCTCAGTGATATCTTTTTTCTTTTTATGAATAAACCTTTCAATTGTAGATTCTAAGGATTGGCTTGTGGGGAAGATCTGACTTGTCTATCGACCTGGGTCTGGGGCTTGGTCCTTTGGGATCAGGAGAACCTTTTCCTTTTACTGGGGTATTGGTTTTCATAACCATTCGTCACCATAACGAGTGGCGCTGGTGGTGATACTGGGAAACTGGAGTGTCTGAGGGAATTGCTGGTGTGACGTGTGGTTCGCCAGTGGGGTGAGACCAAAGTCCTCTCTGTCTGGCTGGTTTGGTGCTGGGTGTGCAAAGGACCCGAGCCTTGGGCGGGGTCTGCCCTGCTCTGAGCGATTTGTCCTTGGATTGAGGCTCTCAGTTGGGTCCACCAGAACCAGCATCATTACCGCCCCCTTACCCCTGTCTGTGACCCCCAATCCCCAGAGCAGGCCCGGGAGGGAGGGATGCGGACAGGGGTGAAGGGACCCAGGCCTCCATTGTGCTGGGGGGTGGGGGGAGTTTGTCCAAACCCGGTTGCGTTTAAAACGAAGCGAGGAACGGAAGCATTGTGGTTTCCTGTCGCGCTGGGCCAGACGCTGCGAGCTCTGGAAAGCTGCCAAGGCCGGGTTAGGAGCCATGGGCATAGGACAGAGGTTGTTAGCAGCAGCAGGGGCCTGCAGCAGGGAAACTGAGGCACACAAACCAGTGAGAGTCACATGCCACACAACATGGGGAACCCCCCCCCCCCCGGTCACATGGCATCCTGCGTGCCTCGGACTCAGCCGATCCCCCCGCCCGGGCGCCGGGTCAGGGGTGGGAGAGGAATGTGCAGCTTTTGGAAACTTTCCCATGACCTGTCCCCGGAGGAATGCCACGGCCTGGGGGATGCGGGGGAGACCTGCCAGCTGGCCGGGCAGCGACCATTAATGCCCGGAAGCCGTGGGGAGCAGGAACTGGAGGCCGAGTGCCTGGGGGCCAGGCTGGGAGTCTGTCCTGCGACTCTGAACATTACGATAGAGGCAGATTTTTAAAAAACACTTAAACCCCCTGTCCCGGACCCCCATATTCCCCCCCCCACGTGCTCTCTCTCGGCTCCACACAGCCCTGGGGGGGTCTCCCTGCAATGCGACGGCCCCTCTTGGGGACCTGCTGTCTCTCCCAGGCCCCAGCCCTGCCTGGGCCCGCACCTCTGAGCCCCCCACAGCCGGGCCCCCTTGCTCTGGGGCGGGGGACATGCGGGGCGAAGAAGCCCCCCGGGGCCAGGGATGTATGCGCATGGCCCTTTAAATATCACTGTGATGTCATCGCTGGCGCTACTGTGACATCACGGCGGGCAGCTCCTCCCCCTGTGCCCACCCACCCGCCTCTCCCGCTGCTGGGGGGCAGCCAATGGCAGCGTGGCGACTGCTGGAGCTCCTCCTCCTTGGGGCCACGGGCATCTGGGCGACAGGTGGGTGCCGGGGGGGATGGACAGGTGCCCCTGCCCCAATCATACCCTCCCCCCCTGCCCTGGAAGGGGGACGGGTCCTTCCCTACAGTCGATGTCACAGGGCAACCCCTCCCCCTCCCAGCCTTTGATGGCGTGTGATGTCACGGAGGCCTCTGATGTCACACATGTGGCGCTGTGATGTCATCCAGTGAACGGGAACAGGGGGGTGGAGATGTGGCATGTGAAGGGCTGGGAGCCCGGACGCCTGGGTTCTCTCCCCGGCGCTGGGAGGGGAGTGGGGGTTGGTGGGTCAGAGCAGGGGGGGCTGGGAGCCAGGACTCCTGGGTTCTCTCCCCGGCTCTGGGAGGGGAGTGGGGGTTGGTGGGTCAGAGCAAAGGGGCTGGTAGCCAGGACTCCTGGGTTCTCTCCCCGGCTCTGGGAGGGGAGTGGGGGCTGGCAGGGAGAGGGGGGGCAAATGTCTCTAACGGGGGGCTCTGTCTCCCCAGGCTGTGGCTTCCGGCCGGGATACGACAGCCCCAGCCTCTCCCCCGCACCCCGCATCATCGGGGGGCAGAAAAGCCGCCCTGGGGAATGGCCCTGGGTTGTGAGTCTCCAGACCCAAGGGCACCACTTCTGTGGGGGGGAGCGTCATACACTCCTGGTGGGTGCTGAGCGCAGCCCACTGCTTCCACGACACCCGGTAAGGGGGTTGCGGGTCGGGAGTGAGGGGCACTGGCAGAGCTGGGGGGGGGGGCAGGGCTGGGCTGGCAGGGGCTGCGGGTCGGGAGTGAGGGGCACCGGCAGAGCTGGGGGGGGCAGGGCCGGACTGGCAGGGGCTGCGGGTCGGGAGTGAGGGGCACCGGCAGAGCTGGGGGACAGGGCTGGGCTGGCAGGGGCTGCGGGTCGGGAGTGAGGGGCACCGGCAGAGCTGGGGGGCAGGACTGAGATAGCAGGGGGCTGCGGGTCGGGAGTGAGGGGCACCGGCAGAGCTGGGGGGCAGGGCTGGGCCAGCAGGGGCTGCGGGTCGGGAGTGAGGGGCACCGGCAGAGCTGGGGGGGCAGGGCTGGGCTGGCAGGGGCTGCGGGTCGGGAGTGAGGGGCACCGGCAGAGCTGGGGGGGGCAGGGCCGGGCTAGCAGGGGCTGTGGGTCGGAAGTGAGGGGCACCGGCAGAGCTGGGGGGCAGGGCTGGGCCAGCGGGGGCTGTGGGTCGGGAGTGAGGGGTGCCATCCCTGTGCCCAGGCCCCAGGACGTGACGGTGGCGGCCGGCAGCGTGACCCTGGGCATGGGCGGCGTCACCCGGCGGGTTCGACGGATCCTGTCCCACCCCAGCTACAGCCGCAGCACCTACGACTCGGACCTGGCCCTGCTGCTGCTGAGCCGCCCCCTGCCCCCGGGCCGGGGTCTCGGCCTCGTCTGCCTCCCCGGGGAGCCGGACGACGAGGACGACGGGCAGTGGGGCAGCTGCTATGTGGCCGGGTGGGGCACCACGGAGTACGGTGAGCGGGGCCACCTGGTGGGCCTGAGCCGGGGGGAGCAGGGGGCGGGGCTGGGAGGGGGCTGGGGAGGAGGGGGTCTCTCCAGGGGTGTCTGGCTGGGGGGGGTCAGGCCGGAGGGGGTGGGGCTGATGGCTGGGGGGGCCCATGGCTGGGGGGGGTCTCTCTGGGGGTGGTCTGGCCGGGGCTGCACCGTCGTCTCTCGCAGGGCAGGAGACGGTGTCGGGAGTGCTGCAGGGGGCTGGCAGGGCCCATGGCTGGGGGGAATCTGGTCGCGGGGGGGTCCGGCAGGGGGTTCCGGCAGGGGGGTCCGGCCGGGCTGCAGCGTCGTCTCTCGCAGGGCAGGAGACGGTGTCGGGGGCGCTGCGGGAGGCTGGCGTGCGGATCGTCGATTGGCTGCGCTGCATGTGGTGGATGGGGGCCCTGACCCAAAACATGGTCTGCGCCGGGCACGAGGAGGGCGGCCGGGACGCCTGCCAGGTGGGGACCCCCCCAGCCCCTCCCCCGCCCAGGCCCCCCCATTCCTCCCAGCCCCTCCCCCAAACCCCACCTCTGCCCCACCCCAGGGCGCAGGCCCCTCCCACAGGGCCCCAAACTCCCCCCCGTCATCCCCCCGACACCCTCATGCCCTGGACAGGGGACCCCCCGTGGTTCGTCCTTCGCTCCCCCGTCTGCCCCGTTCCCGCGGCGGCTTCTGGAGGTTCCCCTCCATGCCGGGGTCGCGCGTTCGCTGCCTCCCTCCGCGTCTGTCCTTCCTCTGTCACTTCCTTCGCTTCCTCCGCGTCTGTTCTTCCTCCTTCACTTCCTCCCTCCTCCGCTTCCTCCGTTGCATCCTCCTTCCTTTGCTTCCTCCGTATCTGTCCTTCCTCCGTCACTTCCTCCTTCCTCCACTTCCTTCATTCACTGCCTCCTCTGCGTCTTTCCTCCTTCCTCCGTCGCTTCCTCCTTCCTCTGCTTCCTCCGTCGCTTCCTTCCTTCCTCCACTTCCTTCAATCGCTGCCTCCGCCGCGTCTGTCCTCCCTCAGTCGCTTCCTTCCTTCCTCCACTTCCTTCAATCGCTGCCTCCGCCGCGTCTGTCCTTCCTCCGTCGCTTCCTCCTTCGCTTCCTCCCTCCTCCGCTTCCTCCGCCGATTCCTTCCTTCCTCTGTCAATTCCTCCGTCGCTTCCTCCTTCGCTTCCTTCCTCCGTCGCTTCCTCCGTCGCTTCCTTCCTCCGTCGCTTCCTTCCTCCGTCGCTTCCTTCCTTCCTCCACTTCCTTCAATCGCTGCCTCCTCCATGTCTGTCCTTCCTCCGTCGCTTCCTTTATTCGCTGACTCCTCCGCATCACTCCTCCTTCCTCCTCCACTTCCTTCCTCCCTCGTTTCCTTCCCCCCTTGCTTCCTCCGGCGCCTCCTTCGCTTCATCCACGTCTCTCCTTCTCCGCTTCCTTCATTCGCTGCCTCCTCCGCATCTGTCATTCTTCCTCCTTCGCTTCCTTCATCCGTCGCTTCCTTCCTCTACCACTTCCTCTGCATCTGTCCTCCTCTGCTTCCTTCATTGGCTGCCTCCTCCGGGTCTGTCCTTCCTCCATCGCTTCCTCCTCTGCGTCTCCTCCTTTCTTCCTCCTTCCTCCCTCGTGTCTTTCCTCCTTCCTCTGTCGCTTCCTCTGCTTCCTCCCTGGTTGGTTTGTTGGTTCTCGCTGGCGCGTTCTTGCGTTTTCTCCTTCGTCCATTCAGCCCGCGTCTCGTTCCTTCGCTTTCTCGGTGACCTGGCTTCTCCTTCGATGCTCGTCCATTGTCTCCATTTCTCCTTCGTTTCTTCGTTCGTTTTCTCCTTCTGTCCCCGACTCCTTTTCTCGTCAGTTCGTTCGTGGCCTCGTTTTTCTCGTTGGTTTGTTTTCTCGCCTGTTCATTCATTGAGTCATTTTCTCCATTTTTCTCCCCCTTGTCAATTTGTTAATTGACTCGTCTGCTCGTTCGTCGCCTCGTTCTCTCGTTCGTTTCCTGCTTTTCTCGCTCGTTGAGTCTCGTCCTCATTTGCTTCTTTCCTCGCTCAATAGTTGATTCATTTCTTCCTTTGTTCGGCCTCTCGGTTTCTTGCTGGTTCGTTTTCCTCCTTCGTTGGCTGACTCGTTCTCTCGTTCCAGGGTGACAGCGGGGGGCCCCTGCAGTGCCAGGCCCCCCAGGGCTCCCCCTGGTACCAGGTGGGCGTCGTGAGCTGGGGCCGGGGCTGCGGGAGGCGCCAGCGTCCGGGCGTCTACACCCGCGTGGCCAACTACCGGGCCTGGATGGATGAGGCCACCGCAGCAGTGGGGAGACCCCTGAGGCCCCAGAAGGCCACCCCCACCAGGCTGGGCTCCGCCCCCCAAAAGACAGAGCCGGAGGTCGCCGGAGGCCCCCGCCCCTGCCCGTGGCGGCCCCTGGGCCTTTCCCTGGGGCTGGCTCTGGGGAGGTGGCTGGGCTGAGCGAGACACAAGGCATGCTGGGAAGAGGACAGAGCCGCCGCCGCCAAGGATTGTGGGAGGGGATGGCTACGTTGGCCACTGAGATTGGCCAACACTTTGGGAGGGAGGGGCAGGAGGGCGAAGGGGCATTAAATATTATGTAGAGAAGCGGAGAGCGAACTGTTCACTGGGAATAGGGGACCCAGGCAACCAGGAGAGCAGAGCAGGACATTCGCCCCTGGGGAGGGGAGATGGGACCCAGGCGTCCGGGAGAGCAGAGCAGGACGCTCGCCTCTGGGGAGGGGAGATGGGACCCAGGCATCTGGGACGGCAGCGGAGGGTGCTCGCCTCTGGGGAGGGGAGATGGGACCCAGGCATCCGGGACGGCAGCGGAGGGTGCTTGCCTCTGGGGAGGGGAGATGGGACCCAGGCATCCGGGACGGCAGCGGAGGGTGCTCGCCTCTGGGGAGGGGAGATGGGACCCAGGCATCCGGGACGGCAGCGGAGGGCGCTCACCCCTGGGAAGGGGACATGGGAACCAGGTGTCCAGGAGAGCAGAGCAGGACGCTCGCCCCTGGAGAGGGGAGATGGGACCCAGGCATCCAGGAAAGCAGAGCAGGACGCTCGCCTCTGGGGAGGGGAGATGGGACCCAGGCATCCGGGACGGCAGCGGAGGGTGTTCGCCTCTGGGAGGGGAGATGGGACCCAGGCATCCGGGACGGCAGCGGAGGGTGTTCGCCTCTGGGGAGGGGAGATGGGACCCAGGCATCCGGGACGGCAGCGGAGGGCGCTCACCCCTGGGAAGGGGACATGGGAACCAGGCATCCGGGAGAGCAGAGCAGGGCGCTCATCCTAGGGGGACGGTGGGGAGGGGAGATGGGGCCCAGGTGTCCGGGACAGCAGCGCAGGGTGCTCGCCCCTGGGGAGGGGAGATGGGACCCAGGCATCCGGGATGGCAGCGCAGGGCACTCGCCCCTGGGGCGCCCCGGGGGAGTGGGGCGGGATCTCAGGGTGGTGGGAGCTGGGGCAGGGCGGGGGAGGGTATCCCTGGGGAGCTGGAACCCCGTGATGTCACAGTGGAATCTCGGGGCGCCCGGGGTATTTACCTTCAAATCAGCTGGAGGAAGCAGGTACGGGGGGGGAGCTGGGGAGATGGGGGGAGGGCTGGATTGGGTTATTATAGGGGGTGGGGGGCAGCAGTGGGGGGGGGGACGGGCAGATCTGGGGGTCCAGGGGGTTGGGGTCCAGGAATCTGGGAGGACTTTACTCAGGAGTGCCGGGGGGGGTGCTAGGATGGGGGTCAAGGACAGGGATGCAGGAGGTGGGCTGGGGAACGGGGGGCTAGGGGGTGTCTCAGCCCCCCAGGAACGAATTCAGAACGGGGTACTGAGTTGGGGGGTAATGGGGGGGCGCAGGGTGGAGGTTTGGGGGCTCCGTGCTCTAACCGGCCACATCCCCCCAGGATGGAGTTCGTGACGGGGTACCGGGGTGGAGGTTTGGGGGTGCGGGGTGGAGGTTTGGGGGGCTCCCTGCTCTAACCCCCCCGCCCCCCAGGATGGAGTTCGTGACAGGGTACCGGGCTGAGGTGCTGGACCTGGCCGAGTTGCTGCTCGCCTGGCACCGGTCCCAGGCCGGGGGGCCCCGGGACAGGCAGCACCAGCGGCGCCAGGAGGGGCACGTCCGGCGCCTGCCCCCCGACCCCGCCCTCTGGCTGCTGCACCTGCTGCCAACTCCCGGCTGGGGCTGGCGCTGCCGGGGGGGGTCCGGGGGGAGCCCCGGGGGCGGCTCTGCGGGGAGGACGCCCTGCAACTGCGGGACCTGCAGCGGGCGGTCACCTTCCTGAGCCTGGACGAGGAGGACGAGGGGCCAGAGACAGGTACCCCCCAGCCCCCCACCCCCCTCGGGGCTCCCCTGTCTGCCCCCTTTCCCCTGGCCCCCCATCCCGATGGGGCTCCCCCGTCTGCCCCCCTCCCCTGCCTGTCCCCGTGGGGCTCCCCTGCCTGCCCCTCTCTCCCCAGCCTCCTGTCCCACATGGGGCTCCCCCATCTGCCCCCTCCTCTGCCTGGGCCCCTCTCCCCAGCCCCCCGCCCCTCTCTGGGCTTCCCCGTCTGCCCCCCTCCCCTGCCTGCCCCTGCCTCCATCCCACCACCAGGCCCCCCATCCCCGTGGAGCTCCCCCGTCTGCCCCCTCCCCTGCCCCATCTGCCCCCCCGTTCCTGTGGGGTTTCCTGCCTGGCCCCCTATCCCCAACCCTGCCAGACACCCCCTATTCCCCAGGCACCCCCCTGCCCATCCCCCTATCTTCCCACCCCTGCTGGGCCCCTCCCTATCCCCTGCCCCACACCCAGGGCTCTGAACCCCGCCCTCCGCCGGTCTCACCTCTGCCCCCCTCCCCCCAGGCCAGGCCCTGGTGCATGTGGAGCGCCTCCTGCTGGTTACAGACGAGCACGGCACGGTGATGGGCCTGGATTTCCAGCTGGGGGCCGGGGCCCCGCCCAAGCCGTCCACACCCCCCCCACTGGAGCAGCTGGCGTTCAGTCTGCTCTGCCAGAGCATGGCCTGTCCAATGGGCGGGGGGGAGCCCCGCCGGCCCCGGCTGCTGGCCGTGGGGGACCCCACCTTGCACAAGTGAGTGTGAGCGGGCGGGCGGCGGAGGGGTTGCGTGCCCATCCCCCACCTCACTGACCCCTCCCCCTTGCCTCTCCCCACAGGTCACTGGAGCCCCTGCTGCCCCGGCTGGGGGTCAGACTGAGCCTGGGCCCCATGAGGGGCTGGGGGCCGAAACCCACCTTCACCTTGCCCTCCATGCGCGTGCGAGCCTGTCACGTGTGCAAGAGACATGGGTTCCACGGGCGGCTGGTGCCGTGGTGAGCGTGGGGTGGTGGTGGCGGGACCCTGTAGCTCCCCGGGGTGACCTTTGCCCGCCCCCCTGGCCTGTGCCCGGGCCAGGGTTTGAGGGGGCCGCGGGCTAGCTCTGAGCCCCCCTATCTGTCCCGTCCCCCCACAGCCAGCAGTGCCGGGCCGTGCTGTACTGCTCCGAGCGGTGCCGGGCGGCCGACTGGGCCCGCAGCCCCGAGGACGCGGCCCACCGGGCCTGGTGCCCCCGCATGGCCGGGTACATGGCCCGCGCCCGCCAGCTGGCCGACCTGCCCTTCACCTTCGCCGCCGGTGAGCCCTGGGCAGGGGAACGTGGCGGGGGGGGCAGGGGGACGGGGCCGTAGTGCACTGGGGGTGGGGTGCAGGGGGACATGGGGGGCCCTGGGCAGGGGCAGCTCTGGGTGGGGGGGTTGCCAGGTGGGGGGCTGGGCAGGGAGAGGCCACTGGGGGGCACCAGGTGTTGTACTTAAAGTACTGCACAGGATCTTTTCCGGGGGAATAAGGCAGAACGCCACATTTATTAGTGATACATGTATTCATTAACACTGTATCATACGCATATATTACACTTACACTCACACACAAACACAAACACACTCCGTCTTGTTGTTACCAACTAGCTGCTCCCCTTAACTTCACTGGCCAGGTGAGTTAGATGGGGGAGGGGGTGGAGCCGGGCTTCTGCCGATCCGGATCGATGCTCCCATGTTGACAAGACGAGACCCGGGGTCCTCTGCAAGACACCTCACTTTTATAGCAGCTTTTCTCTTATGCAAATCTAGACCAGATTCAAACTCTGTGTCTGTGTCCATTGGTCCTTTGTGCTGCTTTCTTTTGAGTGTTGTCCCAATGCTGCAAAGAGGGTGTTTCCAAAAGAAGGTGCTTGCTTCTAACCCCCCAGGCCGTCAGTATGTCTGATTGTCTTTCATGAGCCCACTTGACACGTTTTATTGTCCTTGGGTCTGGCTCCCAGCCCCTCTCCAACAGTTGAGGCTGTCTGGAGGTGCTGCCTTCCATGCCTTGCTCATCCACACCTCATTCATTCAACAGGGCAATTGATTAAGAGTGGGGGGGGGGGGAGAGCTCTTGTTCTACTGCTAGCAAAAAGAAAATTTTCTTCTATCTTATTCTATCCTTAGGGGCTATAATATTATACCAAGGGCAATGCAAAGTTTCTAAATGAGGCTTTGATACAAAGTCCCATGAAAACAGAGGTCACACGTGGGTAGACCCACCACAAGGTTATATGAAGAGGCGCAATGTAAAGTCATATGAAAATTATCAGAGATTGATCTACACAGGCAGGGGGCACTGGGGCAGGGGAAGGGGGGCTCTCGGTGGGGGGGGCTGGGCAGGGAAGGGGGCACTGGGCAGGGGGTGCTGGGGCAGGGGGTGCTGGGGCAGGGGGGCTCTCGGTGGGGGGGCTGGGCAGGGAAGGGGGCACCAGGCAGGGGGCGCTGGGGCAGGGGAAAGGAAGGGGGCATGGGGCAGGAGGCATTGGGGCACGGGAAGGGGGGGCTCCGGGTGGGAAATGTGGGGGTGCACAGAGCTGGGGTTTATCGGGGTGTCCCGGCCCCCCATTTCCCTTGCAGAGGTGACCAGCGACGGGTTCAACAGGGAGGGGTTCCTGGCCGCCCGGGGGCTGACGCGGGGGTACTGGGCCCACGAGAGCATGCTGGTCCGGGCCCCCGACTATGGCGTGGGGCTGGGGGGCCAGAAGGACTGGAGACCCGGCCTGCTGCAGAGCGGTGAGCATGGGGGGCCGGGGGCCTGTCCCCTCTGGGGGCGCCGGCTCCTGTCCCCACCATAACCCCACCTTTCCCTCCCTCCCGCCCAGGTAACCCCTTCGAAGCACTGAGGCTGGAGGGGGGGGCGGCTCTGCCCCCCACCTCCCCGGAGCCCCCTGCACCCAGGACCTATTTCAGTGAGATGGGGGAGGGGCGGGTTATAGCTCGGGGGGGCGGGGCCTGGCAGCTGGGGGGAGGGGCCAATGGCAGCTGGGGGTGGTGCGGTCCCAGCTCTGGGGGAGGGGGAGGAGCCAGTCACAGCTCGTCGGGGGCGCTCCCATCGGGGGGGGGCCGGTCCAGGGGGGCCGGGGAGGAGGGGCCGGTCCCGGGGGGGGGCCGGTCCCATGGGGAGGGGCCGGTCCCATGGGGGGGGGAAGGAGGGGTCGGTCCCGGGGGGGGGGGCGGTCCCGTGGGGAGGGGCCGGTCCCGGGGGGGGCTGACCCCCGTGTCCCCCCAGGCTCGTGGCGCGAGTACTACGCGTGGCGGGGGCTCCCGCTGGGCTCCCCCTGGCGGCGCTGCTCAGTTACCCCCTGAGCGTCTATTACATCGTCACCCAGCTCGTCCCCCGGCACTGTGAGTGGGGGGCTCGGGGGGCGGGGGGGGTCGGCAGTGTGAGTGGGGGGGTACGGGGGGCGGGGGGGCCCGGGGGGCGGGGGGGGCCCCGGCACTGAGAGTGAGGGGAGTCCGGGGGGGCGGGGGGGGGTCGGCAGTGTGAGTGGGGGGGCACGGGGGGGGCGGGGGACCCCGGCACTGTGAGTTGGGGGGGGGCCCGGGGGGCGGGGGACCCCGGCACTGAGAGTGGGGGGGGGCCCGGGGGGCGGGGGACCCCGGCACTGTGAGTGGGAGGGATCCGGGGGGCGGGGGGGGTCGGCACTGAGAGTGGGGGGGGCCCGGGGGGCGGGGGGGCCCAGCACTGAGAGTGAGGGGAGTCCGGGGGGCGGGGGGGGTCGGCAGTGTGAGTGGGGGGGGGCCGGGGGGCGGGGGGGCCCGGCACTGAGAGTGAGGGGAGTCCGGGGGGCAGGGGGGTCGGCAGTGTGAGTGGGGGGGCACGGGGGGCGGGGGACCCCGGCACTGAGAGAGAGGGGAGTCCGGGGGGCGGGGGGGGGTCAGCAGTGTGAGTGGGGGGGCACAGGGGGCGGGGGACCCGGCACTGAGAGAGAGGGGAGTCTGGGGGTCGGGGGGGGTCGGCAGTGTGAGTGGGGGGGTACGGGGGGCGAGGGACCCTGGCACTGTGAGTGGGAGGGATCCGGGGGGCAGGGGGACCCCGGCACTGTGAGTGGGGCCCGGGGGGGCTGGGAGGCGGAGGTCACCGTCTGGGCAGGGGTGGGGGAGCCCCAGTCCTGGAAGGAGGGTCTGGGGACTGGGGGGGTCCCCTGCCCCCTTCTGACCCCCCCATTGCTCTGCCCCCCACCCCCAGTCCCGGAGCTGAACATCCTGAACAAACAGTCGCTGCGGATTCACATCGTGGAGACAGGGAAGGAATCGGACATGGCCCCCCTCTTCTGGGTGCGCGGGGGTCGCCATAGGGCGCTGTGGGGCAGGGCTGGGCTCTGGTGGGTATGGGGGCAGGGGGCGCCGTGGGGCAGGGCTGGGCTCTGGTGGGTATGGGGGCGCCGTGGGGCAGGGCTGGGCTCTGGTGGGTATGGGGGAGCAGGGGGTGCCGTGGGGCAGGGCTGTGCTCTGGTGGGTATGGGGGGGCAGGGAGCGCCGTGGGGCAGGGCTGGGCTCTGGTGGGTATGGGGGAGCAGGGGGTGCCGTGGGGCAGGGCTGGGCTCTGGTGGGTATGGGGAGCAGGGAGCGCCGTGGGGCAGGGCTGTGCTCTGGTGAGCATAGGGGGGCACCGTGGGGCTGTGTGGGGCTTGCCGTGCGCATGGGGGGGCAGTGGCAGACATCCCCCCTCGGAGGGCAGGTTCAGAGCAGGCCCCATCTGTGACCCCCCCCTCCCCTTTGGGCCACCAGGAGCTGTC
The DNA here is from genome assembly GCF_011386835.1 of Chrysemys picta bellii. Taxonomy (NCBI): domain Eukaryota; kingdom Metazoa; phylum Chordata; order Testudines; family Emydidae; genus Chrysemys; species Chrysemys picta. The sequence goes on from NC_088806.1 coordinate 1,100,924, forward strand.
GGTGCTGCTGCCCCACGTGTCGCTGGAGCTGCTGTTCGTGGGGGCGTGTTGCCCCCCGAGGCCGACGGGCAGCAGGTCCTGCTGCAGAGAACGGTGAGGGGGGGGCCATGGGGGCGGGAGGAGGGGGAGCCCCAAGCCTCAACCCCCCCATGGCTGATTCCCCCCGTCTCTCCCCCGCCCCCAGGAGGCACAGGGGGTGCGCATCTGGCCCGGCCCCGCCCCCAAGGCCAAGGGAGGTCGGGGGGGGCTGCAGCTGAAATTCTGCGCCCAGCCCACCCCCCTGCTGCCAGGCCCCAAACCCGACCTGGTCATCGGTGAGTCCTCCGGGGGGGCCCTGGCTGGGGGGGGGGGGAGTCTGGGGGGTGGGGCACAGGGGGGCAGGGCACAGGGAAGGGAGGGGTACCCTGGGATGCTGTTGGGGGGGGAGGGGCTCAGGCCAGGGAGGGGGACCCTGGGGGGCTGTTGGGGGGGAGGGGCCCAATCTGGGGGCCCTGGGGGGGCTGTGTGGCAGGGAGGGGAGAGGGGGCTTTCTAGGGGGGACACCCGGGAAACCCCAATGCATGGGGGTGGCACAGGCCGGGGTGGAGGAGGGCTGACAGTGAGGGGAGGGGTTCCTCGAGGGAGGAGGGGGGTTCCCCCGGGGGGTCTCCCCGTTTGTGGCAGACCCCTGAGGCCCCCCCCTGTTATTTCTCAGGGTTCAATTCCGGCTTTGCACTGAAGGACACGTGGCTCAGCGCCCTGCCCCGGCTGCAGGTGGGAGCCCCTGGCCCCCCCGGGTCCCCCCAAACCCTCCCTCCCCCACTGCACCCGGGCCCCCCTGTGCCCCCCAAACCCCCCCAACCGCCCCTCTGAACCCCCAACCTCCCGGCCCTCTGGTGGTCCCTGGCGACTCTGGCCCCAAATGCCCGGGTCCCCTCCCCGGCAGCTCCATCCCCGGACGCCTGGGTCCCCGGACGCCTGGCTCCCCGTGTCTCCGTCTCCTCCGCAGGCACTCCGGGTCCCGGCCTACTTCACGGAGTGCAGCGAGTACAGCTGCGCGGTGGACGAGGCCACGGTCTCCATGGCGACGGGGGGCAGCGCCGGACCGGCCCACGTCAACCCCTTCCGCTCGCCCTTCCGTCAGGCTGGCATCGACAACGCCATGCCCTGGTGGGTGCCGGGGGGTGGCGGGCATCGGGAGGGAAGGGGGCGGATGCTAAAATGACCTCTGACCCCAGTGGTGGCTGTAGGGTGACCTCTGACCCCCACCCTTGATGTGACCTCTGACCCCCTCAGTCATTATTAACCTGACCTCTGACCCTGGTTGCGCTATGACCCCTTGTACGTCACAAGTGACCTATGACCCGCACACCCCCCCCCGTTAATCTGACCCCCCTCCAAAATTATCTCCATTCGGCTGAACTCTGACCCCTGGGCTGCCTCATCAATTGACCTCTCACCCATGCTTCATTCTGAATTTGAATGACCTCTGACCCCAGTAGTATGGCGGGGGGGCGTAATGCGTTAGAATGACCTCTGACCCCATGTTCTCATTAGAATGACCTCTGACTCTCCCAACACCAGTGACCCTTCCCTCGGCCTTGACAGAATGTCCTTTGACCCAGGTCATCCACCACCTGTGTGACCTCCGACCCCATGACATTGTCTCCCGTTCTTGTGACCTCTGACCCCAGCGTCACTGTGCCCATTGCAATGACCTGTGACCTCAGCCCCTCTCCGTGACCTTTAACCCCCATAACATGACCTCTGACCTATTGACCCTCACCACTCTATTTTGACTCTCCCTGACCTTCACCCACCCATGACCCCCGACCCCTGTTGCCTACCGTTACCATGACCTCTGACCCCTGTATCCTCCCCTCCCCCCAGGTACTCCAACGCCTTCATCTTCCACCTGCTGTACAAAGGGGGCGCGGGGGGGGTACGGCAGCTCCCGGGGCCGGCCCCGCCCCCTGCCCCCAGCCCCACCCGTCAGGAGCCGGGCCCAGGCCGCGCTCGCCGGAAGGAGAAGCGGCAGAACCGCAGCGGCCGCCGGCGCAAATGAGGGGGGGGGGCGGCGAGGGGAGGGGGGACTAATAAACCCACCCCGGCTAATGGAGCCTGCGCCTCATTACTGTCCCACTCGGGTCCCCCCCCCCGGCCCTGCCCCCCCCACCACCCGGCACTGACATCACCCCCCCACCCTCCCCAGCCGGGCCAACACCAGCTTCCCCACACACACACACACTTCAAGGCCGAGCCACGACTCTCCCCCTGGCACCGGGGGGGTGGTGACGTTTCATCCGCCCCAGCCCTTTGCCCGGCTTATCGCAGAGCAAACAGCCCAGGCCAGGGAGACGCGACTGGGAATCCTCCGGCTCCGGGCAGCGGCCCCCCCAAATCCTCCGGCTCCGGGCAGCGGGTGCCCCGATCTCCCCCCGGCTCCAGGCAGTGACGTCCCGCCCCTTCCCGAGCCATGTGCACGGGGCGCTGCTCGCGGCTCGTGGGGCTGGCGCTGGTGCCCATGGCGCTGGGCTGCATCGTGGCCAACGTCCTGCTGATGTTCCCCAACGGGGAGACGGGCTGGACCGAGCACCTCACCCTGCAGGTCTGGCTGATGGGGGGCCTGGTCGGCGGGGGGCTCATGGTGAGTGGAGCAGCACGGGGGGAGGGGACCCTGAGCCAGAACGACCTCCCGCCCCACTCCCCCCGCCGGGCCTCAGCTTCGTGTGTCTGTCCTCCTGTCCCACCCAGCTCCCGCCCATCTCAGGGCTTTCTGTCTGTCCAGGCCGCTGGGTCCCCCCGTCTGTCCAACTGGCTATCCCTGCGCACACCTGGCCACGTGTCCCTCCGCACCTTGTCCCGCCATCTGTGTGCGCCTCTGTCCCGCATCCCCCTGTCTGTCTGTCCCTCTGTTCCGCGTCCCCCCATCTGTCCCTCTGTTCCACATCCCCCTGTCTGTCCGTCCCTCCGAGCCACGTCCCCCCATCTGTGTGCGCCTCTGTCCTGTGTCTCCCCATCTGTCCTGCATCCCCCTCATCTGTCCCTCTGTTCCGCATCTCCCCGTCTGTCTGTCCCTCCGAGCCACATTCCCCCCCATCTGTCCCGCATCTCCCCATCCCTCTGCGCCCTGTCCCTCCGTCTGTCCCATGTCCCCCCATCTGCCCGTCCCTCCGCGCCTTGTCCCCATCTGTCCCTCTGTCCCGCATCTCCCCATCTGTCTGTCCCTCCGAGGCGCATCCCTTCATCTGTCCCATGTCTCCCGCATCTGCCCGTCCCTCCGTGCCTTGTCCCCCCGTCTGTGTGCGCCTCTGTCCCGCATCTCCCCATTTGTCTGTCCCTCCACACCTTGTCCCTCCATCTGTCCCATGTCCCCCCATCTGCCCTTCCCTCTGCGCCTTGTCCCTCCGTCTGTCCTGCATCCCCCCGTCTGTCTGTCCCTCTGCGCCGTGTCCCCGTGTCTGTCCCATGTCCCCCCATCTGCCCGTCCCTCCGAGCCACATCCCCACCATCTGTCTGCCCCTCCGAGCTGCGTCCCCCATCTGTCTGTCCCTCCCCGCATGTCATGTTCCCACCTCTTTGTCTGCCTGGCCCTCCATCCGTGCGCACGTCCCCCCTGCCGACCCGGTCTCTCTGCCCCCCTCCCCCGGGTGCTGCCAGCATGTGGGGCGTGGGGGGAAAGGGGAGATGCGGTGATCGCCGGGGGTTGCTCCAGGGTACGCGTTGTTCGGCAGCCCTGTGTGCGACAGGGACGTGCGACCCGTGGGGAGAGACACGCTCATCGGATTCCCTCCCGGGGAGACCCGGGGCCGAGTCGCGGAGAAGCTCCAGCGGGAGCTTCGAGGACCGAACCTTGACTCCTTCGCCCGCCCCGCATTGGCCAAGCGACAGCCCCCAGCTGGCGGGTGAAGACATGAGGTGCTGGGGGCGTCCGGCACGCTCTCGGAGTTGCTCCTGGGACATTGGGTAAAGGCTGGGGCGTGGCACAGACCCTGTGAATCGGTGACGGGGGTACGCATTGGACGAGGACCCAAAGACATCCCCACCCCCAGATACCTTGCGCGGAAACTTTGCTTGGGCTGGTTTCCGCTACAGGTCTGTATCCCACCGCTGCCACTAACAGCGTCCCGACCTGCCCCTTCCTGGGCACGGCCACCCCGGGGTCCGTAGCTCCGCCCAGCGACCTCTGTTCTCTTGATCACTGGCCAGACACGTACCCGTCGGGCAAGTCCTTGTCACCGGTAATGACCCCCCGGCTGATGGGGTGTCCCGGATCCACGGGCTCGGCACTACAGCCCGGCTTTTAAACTGCCCCTTGGAGGGACCAGGCTGGGTCGGTCCCATTCTTCCTTCAGGGTCGGCCCAGGCAGCCTCACCGCCTCCACGGCCGAGTCTCCTGTCCCCAGCCCTCCGCATGCTCGACCTTGTGCGTCCCACCGAGCCAGACCCCTCTGCCGGGACCCACTGGGGTCCGATCCAGATTGCAGCAGGCTCCTGAGACACCACCCCCCGCCCCAGGATCTGGGCCCGGAGTGCTCGCTGCCCCAGATTTGTGTGTGGATGGAAGCGCCGGGGGCTAGGTCTCAAACCGGAGCCAGCGCTTGTGCCGTGTAGACATTCCCGGAGAGCTCCCCTCTTAACCCAGCCGCCTGGCCTTAGGTCCTCCGGCTCGGGGCCTTTCCTCATTTCCCTGCAGAGCAGTGGGGGATGGGGGAATCTCTTGGCGATAAGTGGCTTGGTGGGGTTCACTGCCCCTTGTCTCTTCTGGTGCCTCTGCTCCCCCCTTGGATGCTCAGGGCACAGCAAGGCAGAGCCCAGAGGGAAACTGAGGCACACTTAGGCCGCATAACAATTTCTCGCGCATTCCCACCCTCCTCACACATGGTCCCTTCCCCACAGGGAATCGTATTGATTGGGGGTGGGGCTGTGCGTGCTGGGGAGCATCCCGTGCCAGCGCTTCCCCCCACTGCTAGCTTCCTTTTTCGACCAAGTACACCCCGTTTGCCCTTTGCCCTGGCGCTGCCGATATCAGGCGGCTGATACCGGGGCCTTATCGGCCGATACCGGTGACACAGCCACTCGGGAGGGGCCTGGGGAACTGCCTGACACCGGATGGGCCCGTGGGACTGATTGCGGGGGGCGGGGGGGGGGCTTAGGAGCTGCTGGTTTTGATCTGTGTCCCCCCCCCCCCCCATTTCAGGTTCTCTGCCCCGGGCTCTCGGCCATCCGCGCCGGGGGGAAGGGCTGCTGTGGAGTCGGATGCTGCGGGAACCGGTGCCGGGTACGGACCCTCCTTCCTGGGGCAGGTGGGCAGTTGGGGGGCAGTGTGGGGACTGTAAGGGATGAGGTGGGGGCAGTGGGGGAGCGGGGGGGCTGCTCTCTGCTCTCACAACCCCCCGTTTCCCCCCACAGATGCTGCGCTCCGTGTTCTGCTCGCTATGGGGCGTCCTGGGGGGGTTTTACTGCCTGGTTGTGTCTGCCACCGGCCTGGCCAAGGGGCCCCTCTGCCAGGATGCTGAGGGGACATGGGGGTCGCCCTTCCAGGACATCAGGTAAGGGGGCGGGGCCCTGCTCCATCCCATAATAATCTTGGTGGGGAGCCCCGGGAGCTGGGAGCCCCCCAGCCTGACACCCGAAAACTCTAGCCCCCCACAACCCCAACCCTGACCCGCCCAGCCCCCCAAATCCTGCCCCCCCCACAACCCTGGCCCTCCTAACCAGGGCTGGCTTTAGGAAGTGCGGGGCCCAATTCAAACATTTTTGGCGGGGCCCCAAAAAAAACATGTACAAAAAAGCCTTTCATTTCTTCCATGTATTATTTACTTTCCATAACTGTATAAATAATAAAATTATATATTATGTACATTGCATCATATATGCTGTTGATCGGTTATTAATGAGCTCCGTTTCACGTGTGTGGGTCCCCGCCACTCCCTGAGGGTGTGCTAGGGTGACCAGATGTCCTGATTTTATAGGGACAGCCCCGATTTTGGGGTCTTTTTCTTATATAGGATCCTATTACACCCCACCCCCTGTCCCGATTTTTCACACTTGCTGTCTGGTCACGCTAGTGGTGTGCACATGTGTGGGTCCCAGCTGCTCCCTGCCCCCCTCATTGAAGCAGGTGTGCAGGGTTACTGCCCTGGGAACTGCAGGGCACCAGTGGACATGGGGCTGGCTGGAGGCAGGGCAGGGGGTGCGGGGCTGGCTGGAGACAGGGGTGTGTGGGGTGGGCTGGCTGGCTTCAGGCAGGGCCGCAGGGGGGTGCGGCAGGGGTTGGCAGGGCTGGAGACAGAGGAGTGCGGGACTGGCTGGCTTCAGGCAGGGGGGAGCAGCAGGGATTGGCTGCAGGCAGGGCAGGGGGTGCAGGGCTGGTGTGGGCAGGGGGGTGCAGCAGAGGCAGCTGGATCCCCGGCCCTTTAAATAGCCCCCGGAGTCTCCCGCTATCCCAGGGCTCTGGGGGCTATTTAAAGGGCCCGGGGCTCCCCTGCTTCCACCGCCCCAGCCCTTTCAATAGCTGCGGGAGCCCTGGGGAAGCGGTGGGGCTCCAGCGGCTATTTAAAGGGCCGGGGCAGTAGAAGCAACGGGAGCCCCGGACTTTTTAAATAGCCCCCAGAGCCCCGCAGCCCTACCCCAGGGCTCCAGCAGTGGGGGTCTGGTGGCAATTTAAAGGGCCTGGGTCTCGAGCCCATGCTGGGAGCCCCAGGCCCTTTAAATTGCCCCCTGGGGAAGCCGGGCCACCCCGGTACGGCGCACTGGCTCCTGCCGTCATGCTGTGCCGGGGCTTGGGCGCGGGGCCCTCTTAGGCACGAGGCCCGATTCAGGGGAATTGGTTGAATTGGCCTAAAGCCGGCCCTGCTCCTAACCTTCACCGGAATCCTCCCCCTTCCACAGCTCTCAGAAATCCTGCCTCCCCCCAGATCCAGGTCCCCCCCACCCCATGGACCCAGGTCTGCCCCTCCGCAATGCCCCAAAATTTCCCCTGGCAGTGCTGGGGGCGCACCCCCTCCCTCGCTCCCACCCCACCCCAAGGCCAACAGGAACCCCCTGGGGAAAACAAGGCAGGCGTGGGGAAGGGAGGTTCATAAAGATAGCACCCCAACTCCCACGCTCCCTGCCCCCTTCCCCCACCACTCCTGCCCCCAATTCTGATTCCACTCGCTGCCCCCCTCCCTGACCTCGGCCGCCCAGGATCACACTCCCCCCCCGCTCTGCTCCCTGAGCCGCCTCACCCTGACTGTGTCCCCCCGCCCCACAGCGAGAACTACCTGGCGAACCGGACGCTGTGGGAGCTGTGCGTGACTCCGCCACGGGTGGTGCTGTGGCACGTGGTCCTGTTCTCCGTCACCCTGGGGCTGGGGGCCATGGAGCTGGCCCTGTGCACCCTGCAGGTGCTCAACGGGCTACTGGGCACCGTGTGCGGGGACTGCCGCAAGCCAGCCGAACGCCAGGTGAGAGACGCCCGGGGGTTGGGGAATACCTGGCTGGGGCCCACGGGGAGCTGGGTAAATACCGGCTGGGGCATGCGGAGACCTAGGTAAAAACCCAGTTTACGGGGCGGCCGGGGAGCTGGGTAAATACCCGGTTTGGGGGGCGCCCGGGGAGCTGGATAACTACCCGGTTTGTGGTGCCCGGGGAGCTGGGTAACTACCCAGTTTGGGGCGCCCGGGGAGGTGGGTAACTACCCGGTTTGTGGCGCCCGGGGAGCTGGGTAAATACCCGGTTTGCGGGGCGCCTGGGGAGCTGGGTAACTACCCGGTTTGGGGGCACCCGGGGAGCTGGGTAAATACCCGGTTTGGGGGGTGCCCAGGGAGGTGGGTAACTACTCGGTTTGGGGGGTGCCCGGGGAGGTGGGTAACTACCCGGTTTGGGGGGCGCCCAGGGAGGTGGGTAACTACTCGGTTTGGGGGGTGCCCGGGGAGGTGGGTAACTACCCGGTTTGGGGGGCGCCCCGGGAGCTGGGTAAGTACCCGGTTTGTGGCGCCCGGGGAGCTGGGTAAATACTCGGTTTGGGGGGTTCCGGGGTAACTACCCGGTTTGGGGGCACCCGGGGAGCTGGGTAAATACCCGGTTTGGGGGGCGCCCGGGGAGCTGGCTAAATACCTGGTTTGGAGCACCCGGGGAGCTGGCTAAATACCTGGTTTGGAGCGCCCGGGGAGCTGGGTAAATACCTGGTTTAGGGGGCGTCCGGGGAGCTGGGTAAGTACCCGGTTTGTGGCGCCCGGGGAGCTGGGTAAATACCCGGTTTGGGGGGCGCCCGGGGAGCTGGGTAAGTACCCGGTTTGTGGCGCCCGGGGAGCTGGGTAAATACTCGGTTGGGGGGGGGGGCCGGGGTAACTACCCGGTTTGGGGGGCGCCCAGGGAGCTGGGTAACTACCCGGTTTGGGGGGCGCCCGGGGAGCTGGGTAAATACCCGGTTTGGGGGGCACCCAGGGAGCTGGGTATATACCCGGTTTGGGGGCGCCCCGGGAGCTGGGTAAATACCCGGTTTGTGGCACCTGGGGAGCTGGGTAAATACCCGGTTTGGGGGTGCCCAGGGAGCTGGGTAAATACCCGGTTTGTGGCACCCGGGGAGCTGGATAACTACCCAGTTTGGGGCGCCCGGGGAGGTGGGTAACTACCCGGTTTGTGGTGCCCGGGGAGCTGGGTAAATACCCGGTTTGCGGGGCGCCTGGGGAGCTGGGTAACTACCCGGTTTGGGGGCACCCGGGGAGCTGGGTAAATACCTGGCTTGCAGGATGGCCCGGGGAGCTGGGTAACTACCCGGTTTGGGGGGCGCCCGGGGAGCTGGGTAAATACCTGGTTTGGGACTCCGGGGGAGCTGGGTAACTAACCGGTTTGGGGGACGCCCGGGGAGCTGGGTAAGTACCCGGTTTGGGGGGCGCCCAGACAGCTGGGTAAATACTCGGTTTGGGGCGCGCCCAGGGAACTGGGTAAATACCCAGTTTGGGGCGCTGGGGGAGCTGGGTAAATACCTGGCTTGGGGGGCACCCGGGTAGCTGAGTAACTACCCAGTTTGGGGGGTGCCCGGGGAGCTGGATAACTACCCAGTTTGGGGGGGTGCCCAGACAGCTGGGTAAATACCCGGTTTGGGTTGGCGCCCAGGGAGCTGGGTAAATACCTGGTTTGGGGGTGCCCGGGGAGCTGGGTAAATACCTGGTTTGGAGGGCACCCGGGGAGCTGCGTAAATACCCGGTTTGGGGGGTGCCCGGAGAGCTGGGTAAATACCCGGTTTGGGGGGCGCCTGGGGAGGTGGGTAACTACCCGGTTTGGGGGGCACCCGGGGAGCTGGGTAACTACCTGGTTTGGGGAGCGCCCGGGGAGCTGGGTAACTACCTGGTTTTGGGGGGGCCGGGGTAACTACCCGGTTTGGGGGGCGCCCAGGGAGCTGGGTAACTACCCGGTTTGGGGGGCGCCCGGGGAGCTGGGTAAATACCCAGTTTGGGGGGCGCCTGGGGAGCTGGGTAAATACCTGGTTTGTGGCACCCGGGGAACTGGGTAAATACTCGGTTTGGGGGGCGCCCGGGGAGCTGGGTAAATACCCGGTTTGGGGGGCGCCCAGGGAGCTGGGTAACTAACCGGTTTGCGGGGCACCCGCGGAGCTGGGTAACTAACCGGTTTGGGGGTGCCCAGGGAGCTGGGTAACTAACCGGTTTGCGGGGCACCTGCGGAGCTGGGTAACTAACCGGTTTGCGGGGCGCCCGCGGAGCTTGGTAACTACCCGGTTTGGGGGGCGCCCGCGGAGCTGGGTAACTACCCGGTTTGGGGGGCGCCCAGGGAGGTGGGTAACTACTCGGTTTGGGGGGTGCCCGGGGAGGTGGGTAACTACCCGGTTTGGGGGGTGCCCGGGGAGGTGGGTAACTACCCGGTTTGGGGGGGCGCCCAGGGAGGTGGGTAACTACTCGGTTTGGGGGGTGCCCGGGGAGGTGGGTAACTACCCGGTTTGGGGGGCGCCCAGGCAGGTGGGTAACTACTCGGTTTGGGGGGTGCCCGGGGAGGTGGGTAAATACCTGGTTTGGGGGGCGCCCGGGGAGCTGGGTAAGTACCCGGTTTGTGGCGCCCGGGGAGCTGGGTAAATACTCGGTTTGGGGGGTTCCGGGGTAACTACCCGGTTTGGGGGCACCCGGGGAGCTGGGTAAATACCCGGTTTGGGGGGCACCCAGGGAGGTGGGTAACTACTCGGTTTGGGGGGTGCCCGGGGAGGTGGGTAACTACCCGGTTTGTGGCACCCGGGGAGGTGGGTAACTACTCGGTTTGGGGGGTGCCTGGGGAGATGGGTAACTACTCGGTTTGGGGGGTGCCTGGGGAGATGGGTAACTACTCGGTTTGGGGGGCACCCGGGGAGCTGGGTAACTAACCGGTTTGCGGGGCGCCCGCGGAGCTTGGTAACTACCCGGTTTGGGGGGCGCCCGCGGAGCTTGGTAACTACCCGGTTTGGGGGGCACCCGCGGAGCTGGGTAACTACCCGGTTTGGGGGGCGCCCAGGGAGGTGGGTAACTACTCGGTTTGGGGGGTACCCGGGGAGGTGGGTAAATACCCGGTTTGGGGGGTGCCCAGGGAGGTGGGTAACTACTCGGTTTGGGGGGTGCCTGGGGAGGTGGGTAACTACCCGGTTTGGGGGGCGCCCGGGGAGGTGGGTAACTACTCGGTTTGGGGGGTGCCCGGGGAGGTGGGTAACTACCCGGTTTGGGGGGCGCCCAGGGAGTTGGGTAACTACTCGGTTTGGGGGGTGCCCGGGGAGGTGGGTAAATACCCGGTTTGGGGGGCACCCGGGGAGCTGGGTAAATACCCGGTTTGGGGGGCGCCCGGGGAGCTGGGTAAGTACCCGGTTTGTGGCGCCCGGGGAGCTGGGTAAGTACCCGGTTTGTGTCACCCGGGGAGCTGGGTAAATACTCGGTTTGGGGGGCGCCCGGGGAGCTGGGTAACTACCCAGCTGGGGCATGTGGGGAACTGGGTAAATACCTGGTGACTAACTTCCTGGATCTCTGGTTCCCCTCCCCCAGGGCGAAGGTCTCTGAGCTGCCAATGGACCCCGAAAACCCGGTTTCCGGGGGGCTCTGTCACTCGTTGTCACCCTCCCATCCATCTGTCCATTGCGGGGGCCTGTGGGATGCCTGGGCCCTTTATGGCGGGGGCTCAAGCCGGGCCCCCCAGACCGCGTTCTCATCCACCACTGCCCCCAGACCTCCCAGCTTGTACCTAATTAAAGAGCCCCCCTGCTTCTGCCTGGCACGTGTGGGTTTCATTGGGAGCATGATTTGGGGTGGGGCAGTTGGGAGGAGGGGGGCTGCGGGTGGGGGTCCAGACTCTTAGGGGTCTGACCTCCCCCCCCAGGTCTTGGAGGAGGGGCTGATGCGGAGGTGGGAGCCATTCTAAGGGGGGCAGAGCCCTATGGAAGGGGCTGGGGGCCCAGGAGAGGGGGCAGAGCTGGGGGGCTCAGTGAAGGGGGCTACTCCTCCCACTGGCCCTTGATGGGGTGCAACTCTGCCTCCCATGCCCCCCCCAGATTCCCTCTTGCCCCCCAAGCCAGGCAGTCCATGCCCTGGAGCCAGGTGGGAGCCCCCGCCTTCTAGAGGGGACAGGCCCCTGCCCTATTCCCCACCCCCCTGAGCCAGGCAGTCTGTCTGGCGGGGGGGGGTGAGGGAATTGGATGGGAGGGTTGGATCTCTAATTCCCACCCTCTGCCCCCCCTTAGCTGGGAGGGAGCGACATCCCCCCACCCCATAGCCAGGGTGGTGTCCGGCCATTAAGATGCCGGTCAGCTCAGGTCCAAAGTAAGTCGTTTATTGGGGGGGGTCACACAGACAGGGGCTAGCGGGGGAGCAGCTGGGAGCAGGGTTCATGGGGGGGCGGGGAGTGGGAGTAGCAGGGATTGGGGGGCAGGGGGCAGTGGGGCGTGGTCAGCGCCCACCGGACGACCTGGTTTGGGGGTTCTGCGGTGAGGTGCGAGGGGTCCGGGGGGGTGTGCGGGGTGTCTGCGGTGGGGTGGTGGGGGTCTGGGTTGTGGTTGGGGTCTGGGTTGTGGTGATGGGGGGCTTGGTTGAGGTGGGGGTCTGGGTTGTGGAGGTAGGGGGCTGCGTTGAGGTGATGGGCTCGGTTGACGTGGGGGTCTGGGTTGAGGTGGGGGTCTGGGTTGTGGAGGTAGGGGGCTGCGCTGAGGTGATGGGGGGCTCGGTTGACGTGGGGGTCTGGGTTGAGGTGATGGGGGGCTCGGTTGAGGTGGGGGTCTGGGTTGTGGAGGTGGGGGGCTGTGTTGAGGTGGGGGTCTGGGTTGTGGAGGTAGGGGGCTGCGTTGTGATGGGGGGCTGGGTTGAGGTGGGGGGCTGGGTTGTGGAGGTAGGGGGCTGCGTTGAGGTGATGGGGGGCTCGGTTGATGTGGGGGGCTGGGTTGAGGTGATGGGGGGCTCGGTTGATGTGGGGGTCTGGGTTGTGGAGGTGGGGGGCTGCGTTGAGGTGATGGGGGGCTCGGTTGAGGTGGGGGACTGGGTTGTGGAGGTGGGGGGCTGCGTTGAGGTGGGGGACTGGGTTGTGGAGGTGGGGGGCTGCGTTGAGGTGATGGGGGGCTCGGTTGAGGTGGGGGTCTGGGTTGTGGAGGTGGGGGGCTGCGTTGAGGTGGGGGGACTGGGTTGTGGAGGTAGGGGGCACGGCTGTGGTGGTGGTCAGGGTTTCAGGCCTGCAGCATCTGAAGTAGACATCGTTCAGGGCCGTGTCATCCCCTTTGCCCTGGGGGGCCTCCACTTTGGTGGCGATGGTGCAGATGCCCCGCGGGCCGCAGGAGCAGCTCTGGGGGCCCCAGTTGCCCCGGCGCAGCCCGTCCCCCCTCAGCTCCGCCCCGCCCGTGCAGACGAACTCGATGTTGTTGGCGGCCGTGTCGTCCTTGAGGCCCCGGCAGGGCTCCACCCGCAGCCGGAACTGGGTCAGCCGCTGCCCCGAGGGGCATTTCTTCACTAGACCCCACGAGCCCCACCTGGGAGGAGAGAACGGGTCAGCTGGGTACGGCCCACAGGGGGTGCTGCCTTCCCCCCAACCTCTGCCACCCTGGGCTGGGAGCTGCTGCCCTAGTGTCCCACCGCTACCACCACCACGATCCCACTTCTGACACCACTAACCCACTGTCAATACCACGATCCCACCCCTGCCCCCCACTAACCCACTGCCAATACCACGATCCCACCACTAACACCAGTAACCCGCTGTCAATACTATGATCCCACCCCTGCCCTCCAACCAGCTGTCAATACCACGATCCCACTTTTACCACCACTAACCCACTGCTGTCACTGACGTCCCGCCATCGATGCCACCCTCCCATCTCCGCCACCACTAACCCACTGTCAATACCATGATCCCACCCCTGCCCCCACTAACCCACTGCCAATACCGCGATCCCATCTTCGCCACCACTAACCCACTGCCAATACCACGATCCCACCACTGCCACCACTAACCCACTGCTGACACTGACGTCCCACCATTGATGCCACCCTCCCATCTCTGCCACCGACCCCAGCTCTCTTGGTGACACCCCTTTTCCACTTGTGCGCATGGAGCCTGGTGCCCCCTCTGCCAGGTGCCCGCACCCTCCGTTGGGCCCCTCCCCACAGTACTCACGGCCCCACGTTGGACTGGATGGTGCTGCCGTCAGAGCAGAGCAGCCGGATCCCGTTCAGCGCCGTGTCATCCCCGGCGAGCTGGGGCAGCTCCACCTGCAACGGGGTATTGGGGGGGAACAAGCCTGGGCATTAGAGACTGGTCCCCCATCACTTCAGTGCAAGGAGATGGGGGCCAGAGGGGTGTGGGGAGGGGGAAATTGAGCAGAGGGGCTCAGGACTGTGGGGTTGGGGAGGAGGGCAGGGGCAGGGGGAGCTGGGCTGGGGAAGGGGGAAGGGATGTGGGAGGGTGAAGGGTGCAGGGAGTGGGGCAGGGATGTGGGAGGGTGAAGGGGGCAGGGAGTGGGGCAGGGGGGAGCTGAGCTGGGGAAGGGGGCAGGGGATGGGGGGAGGGTGAAGGGGGCAGGGAGTGGGGCAGGGGGGAGCCGGGCTGCCGAGTGTGAATCTTTACCTTCAGGGAGAACCCAATGGCGAAGCTGTTGCCGGGGCAGGACTGTTCTGCGCCCCACGTGCCCCATATCCCCCCGTTGCTAACGTGGATCTTGGTGTGGCCCCATGCGCCCCACAGGCAGCAGCCGAGCAGAAGGCCGAGCGTGGCGTGCAGGGAGCTGTCCATGGCTGGGTAGGCGAGCGGAGGAAGCCAGCAGCAGATGTGCAGCTCCTGGCACGGGGCAGGGGTGTTTTATACCCGGGGGTGTGGGCTGGGCTGGGTTCCAGCCTGTGTGGGCAGTGCAAAGGGGTCGGTCTCGCCTTCTCTCGGCATGGGGTCAGGGCTATAATTAGGTTAATCCTGCCCAGACTATCCCGGGGCGCATGATGCAAGGTTCCTACGCCACCCACCTAGGGTTCTGCTGCCTCATCGGCCCAAAACTCCCAGAGCAAACACGTAATGTGACAACACCTCTGGCCTCACGCCAAACGATTCAACCATGCCCGCTGACACCGGGTGCCTTTATGGGGCCAGCATCCCACTGTTACCACTTTGGACGTGGTATCCCACCGCTAACACCACTATGCTGTTACGGTGCCAGGATCCCACTGTTAACACTTCCGTGGGAAATAAGGCGTGGAAACGAGGGAGAGGCCGGGTCCCCGGTTCAGAGCGATGTGGATCACAACCCAGTACTGTGGTTTGAATGCGGCTAAATGCCACCGTACACAACACGGAACGAGGCGCGTCAGCCGTACACGGGCCGGGGAGTCTCTCCTGGGGAGCAGCAACTCTGAAGCAGATTTGGGGGGCGGGGAGGGTAATCAGCGGAACGTGAGCTCCCGGGGCGACGCTGTGACCAGAAGGGCGAATGCCATCCCGGGCTGCGTAAGCGGGAATCTCGCGTAGGGGCAGAGAGGCGATTTCACTGCTGGATCGGGCCCAGACGCTGCCCACAGTTCCGGCCGGAGGGTGATTCCATCGCAGAGGGGTCAGAGAGGAGCCAGGAGAAGGATTAAAAACCCTGCCTGCGAGTGAGAGACTCCAGGAGCTCAGTTAGCGTAACGAAGAGGCGGCGAAGGGGTGACGGATCCCGGGCTGTAAGTACCGACGCGGGGAGCGAATGTTTCACTAGCAGAGGCAGGTCTAACCCGGTCGAGGGCCGGGAGTTGGAACCAGACGAATTCGGACTGGAAACAAGATGGAAAACGTCTAACAGTGAGGGGGGCTTGTCCCCATGGGCCCGTCTGAGCTGGGGAAGGGCGGTGAGGCCAGGCAGCGTAGATTCGCCACGGGGTTAAGGCAGCTAGTGGCGGCTGGGATGAACCAGGCTGGAGTCGGACTTTCCTGGCAGAAGCAATGACGCTTGTTTTCTGTGGCCTCCAGGAGGCCTGTCTCGGTTTGGCTCCATGTGGTCGTGGCCGGGGCACCAGCAGGGCTTCAAAGCCCATCTGCTCACGTCCAGGCCTGCAGCCCCTACCGCTCATTATGAGTTAATTGTCTGTGTACCTCTGGGGTCATTTCCAGAGCCAGGCAGCCGACGGGGTGACCTCCATCGATGTCTCCCTCCCAGGGGGGGTCTTCACTCCCATGCACCCGCTGGGTGGTAATGCATAATAAATTGGGGAAACTGAGTCACACGGCTAGTTCACTTGGAAATTTCTGCAATCCCTGCGTTCTCTACGCCTAACATCTTATCTCCCCTTTTGGATGGCAGCTGCCCCACCTTCCCGTTTCTCAGAAACACCCAGTCCACCCAGATATCCGTGTCATTCCTTATAATTATAGGCCTGTTTGTCTGAAACAGATCCAGGGCGAGATAATGGAGCGGCTGATATGGGGACTGAATTAATAAACAATTAAGAGGGCGTAATGCAATGAATTCCACTGTCACGTTATTGACATGAACTGGGACCATATAGATCATTGTTGCAACCAAGGTCCTGGAGTGGCACCAAATCTTGTATAAAGGGGGTCAAATAAGGTGTTTAAGACCAGGCTATGGGTTGCTGGTTATGATTATGCTGGCTGGGTGCATGGATCATTTTTGTAGTTGAAGTTATGAATATTGTATTTCTATCTGTGTTTACCGCTTGTGCTCTGCTTCTGGGAGACACCCCAGACAAGCTGGTGTCAGCTCTGCCTAGCCTGCTTGATGGCCCATTAAGGCCCATCAGCTACACAACTGCCCCATTGAGAGAAGGCAGATACACCTTGTGACTCAGCAAAGTATGCAGGGACTGGCCCATGTGACTCCAGACTCCATTTTGCTGTAGTTTTCCACAGTAAGGACAAAGAGGTGTTCTCACACCTGGAGGAGACTATAAAAGGCAGCTTCAGCTCCTCCATGCTGTCATCAGTCCTGCTTCTCACCTCTGGAGGGACTTTGCTACAAACGGAAGCTCTGAACAAGTCTCTGCCGAGACTCATCAAGCCCTCGGATCGCTACCCCTTCCTGCTTCTCCACGTGGGCACCAATGATACTGCCAAGAATGACCTTGAGCGGATCACTGCAGACTACGTGGCTCTGGGAAGAAGGATAAAGGAGTTTGAGGCGCAAGTGGTGTTCTCGTCCATCCTCCCTGTGCAAGGAAAAGGCCGGGGTAGAGACCACTGAATCGTGGAAGTCAACGAATGGCTACGCAGGTGGTGTCGGAGAGAAGGCTTTGGATTCTTCGACCATGGGATGGTGTTCCAAGAAGGAGGAGTGCTAGGCAGAGACGGGCTCCACCTAACGAAGAGAGGGAAGAGCATCTTCGCCAGCAGGCTGGCTAACCTACTGAGGAGGGCTTTAAACTAGGTTCACCGGGGGAAGGAGACCAAAGCCCTGAGGTAAGTGGGGAAATGGGATCCTGGGAGGAAGCACAAGCAGGAGAGCGCAAGAGGGGAGGACTCCTGTCTCATGCTGAGAAAGAGGGACGATCGATGAGTTATCTTAAGTGCCTATACACAAATGCAAGAAGCCTGGGAAACAAGCAGGGAGAACTGGAAGTCCTGGCACAGTCAGGGAACTATGATGTGATTGGAATAACAGAGACTTGGTGGGATAACTCACATGACTGGAGTACTGTCATGGATGGATATAAACTGTTCAGGAAGGACAGGCAGGGCAGAAAAGGTGGGGGAGTTGCGTTGTATGTAAGAGAGGAGTATGACTGCTCAGAGCTCCGGTATGAAACTGCAGAAAAACCTGAGAGTCTCTGGATAAAGTTGAGAAGTGTGAGCAACAAGGGTGATGTCGTGGTTGGAGTCTGCTATAGACCACCAGACCAGGGGATGAGGTGGACGAGGCTTTCTTCTGGCAACTAGCAGAAGTTGCTAGATCGCAGGCCCTGGTTCTCATGGGAGACTTTAATCACCCTGATATCTGCTGGGAGAGCAATACAGCGGTGCACAGACAATCCAGGAAATTTTTGGAAAGTGTAGGGCACAATTTCCTGGTGCAAGTGCTGGAGGAACCAACTAGGGGCAGAGCTTTTCTTGACCTGCTACTCACAAACAGAGAAGAACTAGTAGGGGAAGCAAAAGTGGATGGGAACCTGGGAGGCAGTGACCATGAGATGGTCAAGTTCAGGATCCTGACACAAGGAAGAAAGGAGAGCAGCAGAATACGGACCCTGGACTTCAGAAAAGCAGACTTTGACTCCCTCAGGGAACTGATGGGCAGGATCCCCTGGGAGAATAACATGAGGGGGAAAGGAGTCCAGGAGAGCTGGCTGTATTTTAAAGAATCCTTATTGAGGTTGCAGGAACAAATCATCCCGATGTGTAGAAAGAATAGTAAATATGGCAGGCGACCAGCTTGGCTAAACAGTGAAATCCTTGCTGATCTTAAACGCAAAAAAGAAGCTTACAAGAAGTGGAAGATTGGACAAATGACCAGGGAGGAGTATAAAAATATTGCTCAGGCGTGCAGGAGTGAAATCAGGAAGGCCAAATCACACTTGGAGTTGCAGCTAGCAAGAGATGTTAAGAGTAACAAGAAGGGTTTCTTCAGGTATGTTAGCAACAAGAAGAAAATCAAGGAAAGTGTGGGCCCCTTACTGAATGAGGGAGGCAACCTAGTGACTGAGGATGTGGAAAAAGCTAATGTACTCAATGATTTTTTTGCCTCTGTCTTCACGAACAAGGTCAGCTCCAGACTGCTGCACTGGGCAGCACAATATGGGGAGAAGGTGACCAGCCCTCTGTGGAGAAAGAAGTGGTTCGGGACTATTTAGAAAAACTGGACGTGCACAAGTCCATGGGGCCGGATGCGCTGCATCCGAGGGTGCTAAAGGAGTTGGCGGGTGAGATTGCAGAGCCATTAGCCATTATTTTTGAAAACTCATGGCGATCGGGGGAGGTCCCAGATGACTGGAAAAAGGCTAATGTAGTGCCCATCTTTAAAAAAGGGAAGAAGGAGGATCCGGGGAACTACAGGCCAGTCAGCCTCACCTCAGTCCCTGGAAAAATCATGGAGCAGGTCCTCAAGGAATCAATTATGAAACATTTAGAGAAGAGGAAAGTGATCAGGAACAGTCAGCATGGATTCACGAAGGGGAAGTCGTGCCTGACTAACCTAATTGCCTTCTATGATGAGATAACTGGCTCTGTGGATGAGGGGAAAGCAGTGGATGTGTTATTCCTTGACTTTAGCAAAGCTTTTGATACGGTCTCCCACAGTATTCTTGCCGCCAAGTTAAAGAAGTATGGGCTGGATGAATGGACTGTAAGGTGGATAGAAAGCTGGCTAGATCGTCGGGCTCAACGGGTAGTGATCAATGGCTCCATGTCTAGTTGGCAGCCGGTTTCAAGCGGAGTAGTGCCCCAAGGGTCGGTCCTGGGGCCGGTTTTGTTTAATATCTTTATTAATGATCTGGAGGATGGTGTGGACTGCACTCTCAGCAAGTTTGCAGATGACACTAAACTAGGAGGCGTGGTAGATACACTAGAGGGTAGGGATCGGATACAGAGGGACCTAGACAAATTAGAAGATTGGGCCGAAAAAAACCTGATGAGGTTCAACAAGGACAAGTGCAGAGTCCTGCACTTAGGACGGAAGAATCCCATGCACTGCTACAGACTAGGGACCGAATGGCTAGGTAGCAGTTCTGCAGAAAAGGACCTAGGGGTCACAGTGGACGAGAAGCTGGATATGAGTCAACAGTGTGCTCTTGTTGCCAAGAAGGCTAACGGCATTTTGGGCTGTATAAGTAGGGGCATTGCCAGCAGATCGAGGAACGTGATCGTTCCCCTTTATTCGGCACTGGTGAGGCCTCATCTGGAGTACTGTGTCCAGTTTTGGGCCCCACACTACAAGAAGGATGTGGAAAAATTGGAAAGAGTCCAGCGGAGGGCAACAAAAATGATTAGGGGTCTGGAGCACATGACTTATGAGGAGAGGCTGAGGGACCTGGGATTGTTTAGTCTCCAGAAGAGAAGAATGAGGGGGGATTTGACAGCTGCTTTCAACTACCTGAAGGGGGATCCAAAGAGGATGGAGCTCGGCTGTTCTCAGTGGTGGCAGATAGCAGAACAAGGAGCAATGGTCTCAAGTTGCAGTGGGGGAGGTCCAGGTTGGATATCAGGAAAAACTATTTCACTAGGAGGGTGGTGAAACACTGGAATGCGTTACCTAGGGAGGTGGTGGAGTCTCCTTCCTTGGAGGTTTTTAAGGCCCGGCTTGACAAAGCCCTGGCTGGGATGATTTAGCTGGGAATTGGTCCTGCTTTGAGCAGGGGGTTGGACTAGATGACCTCTTGAGGTCCCTTCCAACCCTGATATTCTATGATTCTATGAAAGGACTGAATGACCCGTCCCAGCTGGGGATGTTCCAGAGACTTGATTTGAACCTGCAGTTTATTCCATCCCGGCTACAAGCCTGAACCAAGAACTTTGCCATTACTGTATGTAATTGATTCCATTTAACCAATTCTAGCTCTCATCTCTATCTTTTTCCTTTTATGAATAAACCTTTCGATTTTAGATTCTAAAGGATTGGCAACAGCGTGATTTGTGGGTAAGATCTGATTTGTATATTGACCTGGGTCTGGGGCTTGGTCCTATGGGATCAGGAGAACCTTTTTCTTTTACTGGGGTATTGGTTTTCATAACCATTTGTCCCCATGACGAGTGGCACTGGTGGTGATACTGGGAAACTGGACTGTCTAAGGGAATTGCTTGTGTGACTTGTGGTTAGCCAGTGGGGTGAGACCAAAGTCCTCTCTGTCTGGCTGGTTTGGTGCCTTAGAGGTGGAGAAACTCCAGCCTTGGGCTGTAACTGCCCTGCTCTAAGCAATTTGTCCTGTATCAATACTCTCAGGTGGGTCCCACCAAAGCCAGCCTCGTTACAGAGACGTAGTCGGCAGGACCCACAGAACCAGGGCAATGAAGCTTTGGGTCAGAACTCCACACTATCCACATTGGAATTTTGGGATTGAGAGTTTGGTGGGTTAAAGAGCAGTTGCAATGGGTATGAGGCCTTCAACAAGAAAGCCCTGGAAGATGTGTGTTCAGAGAAGGGGATACGCTTTAGAAAGACGCTACAAATCAAGAACTGAGAAATCTGTTCATGGCCAGTGATCAGGGGCAGGAGCACAGCCCTGACCTGGCACAACAGAAGCTGCAGAAAAGGTTGGAATGCAAAAGGCAGCAAGTAAACTGCAATCTGAGCGTGAACAGAACCTAGCAGACAGTCGATGGCTGGAAAAGCGGAATTAGAAAGAGAAGCTGCTCAGAGAGAAAGAAGGAGGCAGATGAGAGAGAAGACAGTGCTCGTAAGGGGTGTCTGGAGCTGCTCGCTGCTGAGGAGAGAGCTCAACAGATGGAACTTCAGCTCCAAGTCATGGAAGAGCGGAGAAAGTCATCACTGCCTGGTGCTGCACTTCCCCCCCCCCCCCCCCCCCCCCCCCCGCCATGAGAAAAACTGGGAAAGGATCCGTCCCATTTACAACGATACTGAGGATATAGAGGAGTTTTTGTCTACCTTTGAACGCCTCTGCAATCTGTACCAGATCCCCGAGGGTCAGCGAATGCCTGTCCTGCTGACCAGACTGACTGGAAAGGCCAGGGAGATATTTAATGACTTGGGGGAACAAGAAGCCTTGGATTATGGGCGGTTTAAGGATTCTGTGTTAAGGCGGTTCAAGGTTACTCCTGAATCTTACAGAGTTAAGTTTAGAGAGTTTAAAATGTCTAAGGATTGTACTTTTGTAGAATGTGCTCATAAGCTGAGGGGTTTTGTTAAAAAGTGGGTTATGGGAGCCAAGGCGCATGGGAGTTTTGAAAAACTGCTGGATTTATAACTTTGGAACAGTTCTTAGACATTGTGCCTGACCATGTGAGAGCAGCTGTGTGTGACAGGGACCCTGAGTCAGTCCTACGGGCTGCAGAGATTGCGGATGCCCATACCCAAAACAGGGCTCGAGAAGGGTGTAAACCCCGGGGAAACTGATCACCATTCTCCCCAGTTCAAGAGGAGGGAAGGATCTAAAGGTAAACCTGGCCCTGACTCTTCTAAAGGAGTTCAAGGGGGCCCAGAGGATAGGAGCTCTCACCCCAAGAACGAGCAGGTTACATGCTATCGCTGTGGTATGCTGGGCCACATGAGATCAGATTGCCCGACCCTGAAGGGCAGCCCAAAACCAGCAACCCCAAATGCCACGGCCAATGCTAACCCTGTTGTTGTAAACTCACAGGCAAGCCACACAGAGCCCAGCGTTGGTGCCCTGTGTGCAAATGCTGTTTTGTGGTCTCTGAAGAATTTGACCTTAAAACTCACATTAAAACTAAATATGGGGGAAATAATGCAGAGTTTATTAGCAGTGCAGAAGTGAATGGAGTGAGGTGTATGGCATGGAGGGACACCGCAGCAGATATTACTCTGGTTAAAGCAAGTCTTGTCAGGGAGGAAGATTATTTGCCAGGTGAAGATGTAACTGTTGTAGCCTTATCTGAGTATTTTGTCAGGGTGCCTTTGGCTAAAATCCACCTGAAATGGAAGGGATTGGAGGGCACCATGGTTGTGGGAGTAAAAGACCTAATCCCTAAGGATCTTATGATTGGGAATGATATTAAAGCTATGGTCAGTCAAGTTAACACAAACCAGGCACAGGAGAGGATTAATTCTAGGGTTGTGTCTATGGAGGGTTTTTCCAAAAGTTTGTTTTTGGAAAGTAGCTGTTTGTCTGTGAATGAAGTGTCTGAATGTCTGTCTAGTGTCTCAGAAGTGACTCTGGAATTAGATCGAGAGCAGAAAGCTCCCATTGGTCAGGACAATGTTTCTCGGGAGCAGATTAAAGTGGCTGGTCAGGTGGAAGCCGTAGCTGAGGAAGGAAAGGGGAGATCTTGGATGGGAGATGGATTGGAGGCTGGTACAGCTGGTAAAAGGGAACCTGGAAAGGGTAACTGTGATTTGCTGGCAGTAGCTGAGGCCTTGGCTACGCTGGCGCTGTACAGGGCTGCAACTTGCTGCGCTCAGGGGTGTGAAAACGCCCCCCCCCAGCGCAGCGAGTGCAGCGCTGTAAAGCACCCGTGTAATCAGAGCCTGCAGCACGGCACGCTCACTCGCAGCACTGCAAGCTATTCCCCTCGGAGACGTGGAGTACACACAGCGCTGCGAGAGCTACAGGCGGCGCGACTACACTCGCGCTTCACAGCACTGCCGCGAACTCTCAAGTGTAGCCAAGGCCTCAGTGCAGTGAGAAGAGCGGCAGTGTATCTGTCGGGAGTGGCCATGTGCCTGGTGAGGAAAGTTTGGAGGAGCCAAGGCAGCGTGGTGAGCTGATGGCTTTATCTAGTCAGCAGTTTGGGAAGGCCAGGAGAGTGGAAGATGAGTGTCCCTATCCCTTACCTGTTTCCTGTGTGGAGAATAGTGACAGTGGAGGAAATGTGCCTGTGTCTGTCAGGGGTATTGACTTGCCTATGGAGGAAGCTACCCCAGTCTCCAAGCAGTTGTCTGTGAACAGCCCTGTGTGCTGGGACTAGGGAAATGACATCCCGAGCTGTGTGTCTGGTGAAGGAGAACGTGTCTTCGGCTCTTCTTTGTCTGTGGAGCAGACCGAAGGTGCCTTTCAGCCTGTGAGGGTTGAGAATAGTGCAGTTGTCTCAGAGTTGGTTCTGGATTCAACTAAAGCCCAGGAAGGGAATGGTCCTAAGTCTGTGTCTGCTGGGGAGAATGGCACTGTGACTAGGTTACATCCAGTTAGTGTCCTAGTGAAATCCCACAGACCAGACAATTCTGGTACTTGTATTTTACCTGTTGCTAATGTGTGGCAGGTAAACGGTGTAGCAACTCTGTCTGATCAGGGTGATACCCTAGTGTCACAGAGTGTGGGGGAGTCAGGGCCCTGCACCCCCCACTTCCTGCAATTCCCTTGACTCTCAGCCGGCCAGTAAAACAGAAGGTTTATTGGATGACAGGAACACAGTCCAAATCAGAGCTTGTAGGTACAGACATCAGGACCCCTCAGTCAGGTCCATCTGGGGGGCAGGGAGCTTAGACCCCAACCCTGGGGCTCCCTCCATTTCCCCAGCCAGCTCCAAACTGAAACCCCCTCCAGCGCCTCCCCCCGGCTCCTCCCCCAGCCTTTGTCCAGTTTCCCAGGCAGAAGGTGTCACCTGGCTCCATCCCCCTCCTGGGCTCAGGTTACATGCTCAGGTATCATCCCTCAAGTGAAGTCACCCCCTGATGTCCCATCACCATCAGTATTAATGCAGACAGTCCCAGTAAAACTCCCATGTAACATTCCCAGATTAATACTCCCCACTCCCTGCTCCATCACTTCTCTCCCCCCTTGGAGACTGAACTGAGCGGGGTCACTCCGACCAGTGACCTGGGGAAGTTCAGGGCTCCCTCTCCGGGACAATGCGTCCGCTATCAGGTTGTCACGTCTCTTCACATGGACCACGTCCATGTCATAATCCTGCAGGAGCAGGCTCCATCTCAGGAGCTTGGCGTTGGCTCCTTTCATCTGGTGCAGCCAGGTCGTGGAGACAGGTCGGTGTGCACGGTGAAGTGTCGCCTGTCACGGACTCACAGATCGGGCCCACTCTTGGCCCTGTGCGGTCCGCGGGGGCTGCCCCTTTCAGTGAGACAGCCCTGTTGGTGTCACTAGGCATCACCCTAGGTAACTTGGGGGTTGAAAGACCCGAGAGTCGATGAAGCCCCCCCGCTCTAGGCCTAAGTGAATCAAAGCCCCTGCATGTTAAACTTTAGTAACCTCACAGGCCAGCAGCTGGGAAGCAGTAGTGATAAGGGAAACCTACATGCTTCTAGCTGACGGACAAGATGACTTGCAGAAAGAAACCGTGAGAACAAGCTGCACGGCCAAGGTCGTGTAATGTAGCCAGAGGGAGAAAGGGGGAGAGGTGGGACTGGAGGAGGGGGGTGAGAAAGGGGGAGAGGTGGGACTGGAGGAGGGGGGGTGAGAAAGGGGGAGAGGTGGGACTGGAGGAGGGGGGGTGAGAAAGGGGGAGAGGTGGGACTGGAGAAGGGGGGTGAGAAAGGGGGAGAGGTGGGACTGGAGAAGGGGGGTGAGAAAGGGGGAGAGGTGGGACTGGAGGGGGGGGGGTGAGAAAGGGGGAGAGGTGGGACTGGAGAAGGGGGTGAGAAAGGGGGAGAGGTGGGACTGGAGAAGGGGGTGAGAAAGGGGGAGAGGTGGGACTGGAGAAGGGGGGTGAGAAAGGGGGAGAGGTGGGACTGTAGGAGGAGGGTGAGAAAGGGGGAGAGGTGGGACTGGAGGAGGGGGGGTGAGAAAGGGGGAGAGGTGGGACTGGAGGAGGGGGGGTGAGAAAGGGGGAGAGGTGGGACTGGAGGAGGGGGGGGTGAGAAAGGGGGAGAGGTGGGACTGGAGGAGGGGGGTGAGAAAGGGGGAGAGGTGGGACTGTAGGAGGAGGGTGAGAAAGGGGGAGAGGTGGGACTGGAGGAGGGGGAGTGAGAAAGGGGGAGAGGTGGGGACTGGAGGAGGGGGTGAGAAAGGGGGAGAGGTGGGACTGGAGGAGGGGGGGTGAGAAAGGGGGAGAGGTGGGACTGGAGGAGGGGGTGACAATGGGGGAGAGGTGGGAATGGAGGGGGGTGAGAAAGGGGGAGAGGTGGGACTGGAGGAGGGGGGGTGACAATGGGGAAGAGGTGGGAGTGGAGGAGGGGGGTGAGAAAGGGGGAGAGGTGGGAATGGAGGGGGGTGAGAAAGGGGAGAGGTGGGACTGGAGGAGGGGGGGTGAGAAAGGGGGAGAGGTGGGACTGCAGGAGGGGGGTGAGAAAGGGGGAGAGGTGGGACTGGAGGAGGGGGGTGAGAAAGGGGGAGAGGTGGGACTGGAGGAGGGGGGTGAGAAAGGGGGAGAGATGGGAATGGAGGAGGGGGGTGAGAAAGGGGGAGAGGTGGGAATGGAGGGGGATGAGAAAGGGGAGAGGTGGGACTGGAGGAGGGGGGGTGAGAAAGGGGGAGAGGTGGGAATGGAGGGGGATGAGAAAGGGGAGAGGTGGGACTGGAGGAGGGGGGGTGAGAAAGGGGGAGAGGTGGGAATGGAGGGGGGTGAGAAAGGGGAGAGGTGGGACTGCAGGAGGGGGGTGAGAAAGGGGGAGAGGTGGGACTGCAGGAGGGGGTGTGAGAAAGGGGGAGAGGTGGGACTGCAGGAGGGGGTGTGAGAAAGGGGGAGAGGTGGGACTGCAGGAGGGGGGTGAGAAAGGGGGAGAGGTGGGACTGCAGGAGGGGGTGTGAGAAAGGGGGAGAGGTGGGACTGCAGGAGGGGGTGTGAGAAAGGGGGAGAGGTGGGACTGCAGGAGGGGGGTGTCACGGGGTATTGGGGGACTCAGGGCCCTGCACCCCCGGCTTCCTGGGATTCACCATGACTCTCAGCCAGCCAGTAAAGCAGAAGGTTTATTTGGATGACAGGAATACAGTCCAAGACAGGTCTTGCAGGCACAGACAACAGGACCCCCTCAGTTAAGTCCAGCTTGGGGTCCCAGGGCATCCCAGCCCACCCCCCTTTGGGGGGTCAGAGCCATCTCTGTCTCCCAGCCATCTCTCCAGCCCGCTTCCAGCACACTGCCTTCAGCGACCCCTCCCACAGCCTTTGTTCAGTTTCCCGGGCTCAGGAGTCACCTGGCCTTCAACCCCTTCCTGGGTTCTCATGTTACACACTCAGGTATGTTCCCTGGGGCAGACTCCCATCCTCCAATGCAGACTATCCCAGCACACTCCCCTGTCAGCATTCACAGACCACAGTGAGAACAGGCCCAGTTCGTCACATCTCTCCCCCCTTCGAGACCGAACTGAGCGGGGTCACTTTAGCCAGTGACCCGGGGAAGTTCGAACCTACCCCCGTTCCCATGGATGCCCCCGCATCCCTCCCATTCCTTGGTGAGAATTACACCAGGCCCCTCCAGTTTCACGCCCCCCCTTAGGTCGGGGGTGCTTGATGGCACTCGCAGTTCGCATGTGGGAAGGTTTATGCGGCCTGTGCCCTTTTCCCACCCCAATACCTCTGGGGTTCCAACTGGGCTGTGGTCTTCTCCCAGCGCTCCAGTCTGGAGGTCTGTGCTTTGGGCTCTCTTGGTTTAGAGCCGCCCTTTTTACCTTGGCCACCCTCCGAAAAGGCTCCTCTATGCTGGGCAAGGGTCCTAAAGCTGTTTTCCCCTTGTCCCAGGCCTTCCTCCCCCTCTGACAGGGGTCACAGGATCCGCAGTACTGTCGGACAGTAACAAAGACCCCCGGCCAGTAAAAGCTCCGTAGCAGCCTCTGCTGGGTACGCCAGGTTCCCTGGTGCCCTGAGAGGGGAATGTCCTGGGCCCGGCACAGCAGCTGGCGGCGATACTTCTGGGGTACCACCAGCTGCCTCCTGATTACCCCTGACTCCATTTATCCTGGGGGAGCCCATTCTCGGTACAGGAACCCCTTCTCCCACAGGAACCTTTTCCGGCCACCTCGTCCCATGGTCTGTACCGCATTGAGGTCGGCCAGGTCCCTTATCTTCCGCAAGGAGGGATCTCTCTGCAACTCGGCCTGGAACTCAGCAGCTGGGACAGGGATGGCCACCTGCTCTTTCTCGCCCGCTGGGTCTGAAGCTGCAGCCTCCCTGAGCCGTGTCCCTGGGTGTTCCCTCCCCACCAGGTTAGGGTCCTGCGCCTCAGGCAAGGCACCCCCCCCAAGGCCAGGGCGCAGTGCCCCTCGCCGGCTCTGACTGCGGGTCACAACCAGTGCCTTTTGGGGGTTGCTTGGCCAGTTCTCCAGGTCCCCCCCCATCAATACCTCAGTGGGCAAATACGGGTGTACCCCCACATCCTTGGGGCCCTCCTTGGCCCCCCACTTTAGGTGTACCCTTGCCACGGGCACTTTGACTGGTGTTCCGCCCACCCCCGTCAGGGTCAGGTAGGTGTTGGGCACCACCTGAACTGGGCCCACCACCTCGGGCCAGGCCAGCGTCACCTCTGCGCCCGTATCCCAGTATCCATTGACCTTCCTCCCATCCACCTCCAGGGGAACAAGGTACTCTCTCCGGAGGGACAGCCCCGCGCCCACCGTATAAACCAAAAACCCTGAGTCTGGAGCATCCAGCCCCCTAGAGGAGCTGGCCTGGAGCTCTCCTCCCTCCTTAGCAGGTGGTACTCTGCCAGCCCCCCTTCCCTGGGAATGCTGCCTCTCGCCCGGCTGGGTCTCTACCCAGTCAACCCTCTGTGGGTTCGGTCTGCTCAGTCTGTTTCTGAGCCTAGGGCACTGGGCCCGTATGTGGCCCTTTTGGCCACAGTGGTAGCAGCCCATGTCCCATGGGTCCCCTTGAGTAGGTCGGATGGTCCTGATGCCGGATGCTCCCCTCTGATGGGTTTTTTCTGTATTTTCCCACGGGGAGGTCCCATGGTGACTCTCTCTCTGCATCGCGGCGGGCCTGTTCCTTTGGGGCTCCTCCCTGCCACCCCCTGACCGGCTCTTTACAAACTCATCAGCCAGCTGCCCTGCGTGTCTCGGGTTCTCTGGCTTTCTGTCCACCAACCACAGCCTCAGGTCGGATGGGCACCGCTCATACAGTTGCTCCAGTACCAGCAGTTTAATTAGGTCCTTCTTCGTTTGGGCCCCACCAGCCCACTTGCTGGCGTATCTTTCCATGCGGACGGCTAGTTCATAGAATCATAGAATCATAGAATATCAGAGTTGGAAGGGACCTCAAGAGGTCATCTAGTCCAACCCCCTGCTCAAAGCAGGACCAATTCCCAGCTAAATCATCCCAGCCAGGGCTTTGTCAAGCCGGGCCTTAAAAACCTCCAAGGAAGGAGACTCCACCACCTCCCTAGGTAACGCATTCCAGTGTTTCACCACCCTCCTAGTGAAATAGTTTTTCCTGATATCCAACCTGGACTTCCCCCACCGCAACTTGAGACCATTGCTCCTTGTTCTGTCATCTGCCACCACTGAGAACAGCCGAGCTCCATCCTCTTTGGAACCCCCCTTCAGGTAGTTGAAGGCTGCTATCAAATCCCCCCTCATTCTTCTCTTCTGGAGACTAAACAATCCCAGTTCTCTCAGCCTCTCCTCATAAGTCATATGCTCCAGACCCCTAATCATTTTTGTTGCCCTCCGCTGGACTCTTTCCAATTTTTCCACATCCTTCTTGTAGTGTGGGGCCCAAAACTGGACACAGTATTCCAGATGAGGCCTCACCAATGTCGAATAAAGGGGAACGATCACGTTCCTCGATCTGCTGGCAATGCCCCTACTTATACAGCCTTAGTTGCAGATATGAGATCTCAGGGGTTTTATCTTGACTCCGGAACCTTTTCCGGTACATCTCAGGAGTCAGCCCAAACTCTCGTAGCAGGGCCTTTCTGAACAGTTCGTAGTCCCCTTTCTCTGCCTCTCCCAGTTGGCGGTACAATGCCACGGATTTGGGGTCCAGTAAGGGGGTAAGGACCCGGAGTCTGTCCGCGGGATCAACCCGGTGCAGCTCGCAGGCTGTCTCAAAGGCATCCAGGAAGTCATCCATGTCCTCCCCCTCCTTACGTGGGGCCAGGATGCACTTATTAAAGCTCCGTGCAGTCCTGGGTCCCCCCTCACTCACCGCAGCCGGGGGTTCGCTGCCCTTTAATTTCGCCAGTTCCAGGTCATGCTGACGCTGTCTCTCTTCATGCTGTCTTTGTTTTTTTTTCCCTCCCGTTCACGCTGATGCTGTCTCTCTTTTTCCTCCCGTTCATGCTGTTTTTGTTGTTCACGATCCTCCAGCTCTCTCAGTTTTAGCTTTTTCTCCCATTCCAGCCAATTCCGCTCCACGGATGCCGAACGTCGCCGGGAGGATCCTCTGCTGGCCGGCGAGCTTCGCCGGGAGGATCCCCTGCTGGCCGGGGGGATCACGGCGCCCTCGGTATTTGCTGGGCTCCTCCCCACCCTTCCCCTAGGCATAGGAAGGAGGGGTCTCGGGAAGCCCTCAGCAGCCGGCTGACCACTCCCAGCTGGGACAGACACTGGTGCCTGCGCTGCATTTGCCAGGCTGCTTCCCTGAGACACAGGGATCAGTTCATTCGCGCGATCTTCCGCCTCCAGCCGGGCAATGAGCTGTGCTTTGGTGAGCCTCCCACTGCGCAGCCCCCTCTGCTTGCACAGCTCCACCAGGTCGCTCTTAAGCCGCTTGGCATACATCTTCCTGCTGGCCACTCACCGGCCTGTGCGCTCACAGCTCCCCACAGTTCCCAGGGGGCCCCCTAGTGTGCCAGCCCTTCTCGAGGTCACCCCCTCTCTGCCAGGGTCGAGCTGCAGACTCCTCCGCCCCTGGGACCACTCGCTGCGATCCCCCCGGGGGACCCTGTTACTGCAAAAGTCCTTCTCGCTGGTTACACACTCCCAGGGGTAATAACCGTCTCTCTTTCACTCTTCAGCACGCCTGGTCCCCGTCAATCCCCCTTCGTTTTACTGCTCCCCAGTCACTTACTGCAGGAAGCGCCGTCCACGGGGTGCAGTAGATCCCACCGCTACCACCAGTTGTCACGGGGTATTGGGGGACTCAGGGCCCTGCACCCCCGGCTTCCTGCGATTCACCATGACTCTCAGCCAGCCAGTAAAGCAGAAGGTTTATTTGGATGACAGGAATACAGTCCAAGACAGGTCTTGCAGGCACAGACAACAGGACCCCCTCAGTTAAGTCCAGCTTGGGGTCCCAGGGCATTCCAGCCCACCCCTCTTTGGGGGGTCAGAGCCATCTCTGCCTCCCAGCCATCTCTCCAGCTCGCTTCCAGCACTCTGCCTTCAGCGACCCCTCCCACAGCCTTTGTTCAGTTTTCCGGGCCCCGGAGTCACCTGGCCTCCAACCCCTTCCTGGGTTCTCATGTTACAAGCTCAGGTATGTTCCCTCGGGCAGACTCCCCTCCCCCGATGCAGACCATCCTAGCCACACTCCCCTGTCAGCATTCACACACCCCAGCAAGAACAGTCCCAGTTCGTCACAGGGGGTGATTAAGGGCGGGGGGAAGAAGGGAAAGGCTTAGCTGCAAACTGTATCAAAGACAAAGGCTGCTTACGTTGGTGTGCTTGATTTGAGATGTGCCTGTCTCCTTGCACCACTTTGGGATCCCAAATAAACTTTGTTTGCTTCTCCCCCTGGTGTGTTTATTGGCGCGGAGCACACCGGGCAACGAACCCCGCTGCTGCTGTCCTCGGGCACTCTGTGCCGGCAACAGTTCTTGGCGCCCAACGTGGGGCTCGAGGCTGAAATTTAGCCTTGCCCGGACCCCTCTTGGCGGCTGACGGATTGAGGTGACGACCGACACCCAGCGCGCACCGGTGACTTCATCGGGGGCCTCGGCGGAGACGCGGTTTGGTCGACCCCGGAGGGCACAACGGTGCAACGCGCTTGAGTAGTGGAGAAGCAGCTGCAGGCGATGGTGGGGAACCGGTCCCGTGGATAAGGTAGGAACAGTCCAGTGGGGACTTTTATCTGTTTTGACCTGGGGACGCCCTAGGGTATGGGGCAAGGACAGAGTACTCCAGGCAGGGCAAGGTGTACGCCCTTAGAATGCATTCTGGTGAACTGGAAAGTGTTTGGATCGGATCCGTTGACTAAAAGTAAATTAAAAATGTTCTGTACAGTAGACTGGCCTCAATATCAGCTAGAGGACCAGGAAAGGTGGCCACCGGAAGGATCACTTAATTATAACACGATCCTTCAATTACTTCTGTTTTGTCAGCAAACGGGTAAATGGAATGAACATATGTCTGTACAGTTGTTTATGTTGCTAAGAGATAGGTTAGATATTTTGCAAAAGTGTAATTTGACTCCGACAGGTTCGGTAGTAGCTACTGTTAGTTCCCAGAACCCCCCCCACACACACACAGCTGTAATGGCAGGTCCGGTGTCCCCTTCGGCTATCACACCCCCACCATATAAAGACAAGGTGTCTCAGGTCCCAGAGATTGCCCCCTCGGTGGAATTTTATCCGTTGATCACTGAGACCGTGGTGTCCAGACATGGCTCAGATAGGAATCAGGCCACTACTATGCAGGTAGACACCCATGTGCCTTTTAACCCGGTGGACCTAGCAGCCTTTAAGGCACAGGCAGGGGAATTCTCTACGAACCCAAGCGAGTTTATCTCGGTCTCTGAGGGGTGCCTGGCTAGCCATAAGCCTGACTGGGATGACTGTAATGTCCTCATGAGGACCCTGCTGTTGAGGAGGAGGAAGAGAAAAAAAAAAAAAAGCCAAAAACTAAAAAGGTTAAAACACTGGGATTGGGAGCTTATGAACAATATCAAGCCAATTTGGCAGAGACTATCTAAGGAGGTCAAAGAAGATGAAGTAACCCTCACCTTACCCCCCGAGAATGCGTGGAGAATGACCCTTGCAATTGAGCCCTCAGCCATGCAAGCCCCAGAGTGGAGCCAGAGGAAGGATAAAAGGAGGGTTAAAAAGCAGCTTTGCTGGACAGTGTTGGCCCAGGGATTTAAAAATCCCCCCACCCTTTTCAGCCAGGCCCTGGCCAGAGACTTGGAAGAGTGGGACAATGAGGACAGGGTCCTCCTCCTGCAATATGTGGATGACTTGTTAATTGCCGCTGTGGGTCTTGCCTTAAAGCCACTGTGAGCCTCCTGAACTTTGTTGGACTCCGAGGATATCGGGTAGCACAGAGTAAGGCTCAGATCGCCCTCCCAGAAGTACAGTACTTAGGGTTTCACATAAGGCAGGGGGGGCGTCAGCTTTCAAGTGAAAGAAAGGAAGCTATCTGCCAAATTCCTATCCCAAGCAATTGTAAACGGCTCAGGGCGTTTCTGGGCATGGCAGGCTTCTGCAGAATATGGATCCCAGAGTTTGGACTGTGGGCTAAACCCTTATACGAATGCGTTAAGGGAGCGGATCACGACCCCTTTCACTGGTCCTCAGAAGCCGACAAGGCATTTAAGGTTTTAAAAAGGAAAGCTATTGGACACCAGAGGTTGTACCAAGTGGACTCCTCAAAAGTGGGTGTGCTCGTCCTGGTTTGTTGCTCCAAAGCTCTGTATAGAAGTTATTTTACTGGAAGGGTGTATGATGGCAATGTGTATGTGTTCATTGTTGGGGAAAGGTGTATGAGTGAAGAGTGGAAGTTTCCTTTGTAGGTTAAAAGAAGCCAAGAAGGGGAGAAGGAAAAAGAACAGAACGAGTTAACTGGGAAATATAGCTAGCAAGCTCAGTCCAAAGATAAGATGCTGGCCCCATCCAAGGATACTACCCACAGCTAAGATTTGGCTGACAGCCAAGAAAAGGGGGGCCTGAATGTGCCCAAGCAACTATGAGATCTGCAAAACACTGCCAGGCATTAATGAAATGTGTTAGGTTTCTTTTCTCACCGATAAAAGAAGTGCTCCCCAAAGACCCTAGCAGCCCTGGGTCTGCCGGATCTCTCTAAGCCGTTCCAACTGTATGTGCATGAACGGAAAGGGGTGGCCCTGGGAGTGCTTACTCAGTTATTAGACACCTGGAAACGTCCCGTGGCATATTTCTCTAAACAACTGGATCAAGTTGCCAAGGGGTGGCCGGCATGTTTGCGGGCAGTCGCAGCAACTGCCCTAGTGCTTGGGGAAGCCGAGAAACTGACACTGGGGGAATTGTGCAGGTGTATACTCCCCACATGGTCCAAGCCCTGCTGGATACTAAGGGTGGTCTCTGGCTCACACCGGCTCGGGTTGCTCGGTATCAGGCTAAACTGTTAGAAAATCCTGAAGTTACCCGACAGACCTGTCCCTCCCTCAACCCAGCCACCCTGTTACCGGAGACAGAGGAGCAGGAACACGACTGTTTGGAGGTCATAGATGCCCAATACTCCAGCCGCCCGGACTTAAAAGATCAACCCCTCCCGAATGCTGCTTATGAATGGTACACCGACGGCAGTAGTACTGTTACAAACGGACAAAGGAGGGCCGGCTATGCTGTTGTAACTCTCCACAAAACCATGGAAGCAGAGGGTTTTCCTGCTGGGACATCAGCCCAGCTGGCTGAATTGGTAGCCTTAACTCGTGCACCTGAACTGTCAAAAGGAAAAAGAGTTAACATTTTTACTGATCCCAGATATGCTTTTGGAGTACTACACGCCCATGCCGGTCTGTGGAAGCAGAGAGGAATGCTAACAGCCCAAGGCTCTCCGGTCAAGCACGGGCTTCAAATTCTCCGGCTTTTAGAAGCGGTACAGCTCCCCGCAGCGGTAGCAGTGGTGCACCGCAAGGCTCATCAAAGGGAAGATCAAGATGTGGCTGGGGTAATGCCAGGGCGGACAGGGAGGCCAAGCGAGCTGCTACCCTGGAACCCCAGGAAGCTGAAGATGCCCATGTGCATGCCCTCATCCCATCAGTGGGGGAGCTCCCGACCCCTCAGTACTCTGGCGAAGAGAGGAACCTGGCCGACACACTTGGGCTCCGGGGAAAGGAGAGATGGCTCCACTCCACGGAAGGAAAAATCCTCCTACCAAGGAATCTAATACGGCCAGTGCTACAGAAACTGCATCAGACCACCCATGCCGGCAGAGAGACTCTTTCCCAGCTTATGAATAAATATTTTGTAACCTCTGGACTTAGACCCCTGGCCTCCCAGGTACAGGCTGAATGTCTAGTCTGCCAAAAGAACAACCCTCGACCAGGAGTGTCAGTGCCACCAGCCACTCTGGAACCTACCCCAAGCCCAAGACTGGTTTGGCAAATAGACTTTACTGAGTTCCCCCAGACCCAAGGATTCAGATACCTTCTCGTCTTAGTGGATCGATTCAGCGAATGGCCTGAAGCCTTCCCATGCCATAACAACACTGCCAAAACGGTGGCTCTGAAATTTGCCAAGGAGATCATTCCCCGCTTCGGACTCCCCCAGTGGATGGAATCTGACAAGGGAACACACTTCACATCCCAAGTTGTTCAGAAGATATCGGATGCCCTGCAAATCCCCTGGAAGCTCCACACTCCATGGCGACTGCAGGCCAGTGGAGTAGTGGAACGTACAAATCAGACACTTAAGCGACATCTCTCAAAGGTTTGCCAGGAGGCTTCCCTTCAGTGGCCTGATGCTTTACCCCTTGTTCTGCTCCGCATTCGCGCTCTCCCAAAGGGCAGGTTAGGGCTCAGTCCCTTCGAGATTGTGTTTGGAAGGGCATGGCCTATGAACGGTACACCGGTTCTGGCAGAGGAGTGGGAAATGGGGTGTGGCTTCTTATCTCAGTACATGTGCTCTCTGTCTGCTGTTCTCTGTTCTCTCCACAGCTATACCAGAGATTTGCAGCCTCTCCCGCTGGATGCCCCGATCCACTCCTTGCAGCCAGGTGATTCCGTACTCGTCCGGACCTGGAAGGACGAGCCTCTCCAAGAGAAGTGGAAGGGACCCAACACCGTCCTGCTGGTCTCCCACACAGCAGCAAAGGTCGAGGGACGCAAAAACTGGATTCATCACTCCCGTCTGAAAGCAGTGCCTGCTCCTGAACGGTGGACCGTCCAGCCTACGGAAAAGACTGCCAGCGACGACCTGGGACTTAAACTGTTATTCAGGCGACAATAAGGTCTGCAGGGAAGCCCTGTAGCCTCTTTGGACAGTCGCAGTGCACTCCCCACGAGACCTCTGAGCGTTGGTTGTGTTTATTTTCACAGGGCCGGCCTAACCTGGTGACCTGGTCCCTTTTGTTTTTAGTCTGTCTGCTATTGGTAATTGTTATTTTGTGGGTATTTGAGGAATTGTGATTGTTAGACCCCAGGGTCACCTGCCCAAAATGAAATCAGGTCCAGGGTCTGCCACTGTGTTACTCTTTGCCATAGGGGCTCTCCTCTCATTGACTCCTGTTTCCCCCCAGGCACATGCGGGATGGAGAAAACCCCCCATCAACTTAGAAACAAATACATATGAGGCCCTGAAGGTTCGATTTGCCCAAGAGTTTAACCTCTCTAACTGCTGGGTATGCACTCAAATCCCACACCACGCGGCAGGGTTACCTTGGAGGGTAGTCCCCCAAAATTGGTCAGATATCTGTTGGGGATGGTTCAGTAGGGGAAGAAATACCTTGGGTACCCCCTTGTCGCAAAACTGTACCATAGAAGCACCCTTTAGCCTGCTAGGAAATGACACCTGGAGGCCATTTAGTAATGCTACCAGCTTTCCACAAGCACGTCCTGTCAGCCGAACAGGCTTTCGAGCAGTGGAAGGCCCAGGAAAGGGAACCCACGGTTTTTGATTCACTCTGGAGTTGGTTGCCTGACCTAGGAGGACTGGGGGGTGGCCTTGTGCGTCTCCTCCTCACAGGTGTGGTACTGTGCCTGGTCACCATCCTCCTGACTGCTTGTTTTAAAATGCTTCTCCATAGGCTTTGTGCCCCCCGTTCCCCAGAAATCCCGGCGTGCCCTGTCATTGAGAACCCCAGCTCCATGGCACTCAATCGTATCTTGTCCACAGAATATGAGAAAACTCAGCCAAAGGCTTGTTGAGTATTCTCAAAGGAGGGAGTTGTTGGTGTCACTAGGCCTCACCCTAGGTAACTCGGGGGGGGGGGGGGGGTGGAAGACCCGAGAGTCGATGAAGCCCCCCCGCTCTAGGCCTAAGTGAATCAAAGCCCCTCCATGTTAAACTTTAGTAACCTCACAGGCCAGCAGCTGGGAAGCAGTAGCGATAAGGGAAACCTACATGCTTCTAGCTGACGGACAAGATGACTTGCAGAAAGAAACCGTGAGAACAAGCTGCACGGCCAAGGTCGTGTAATGTAGCCAGAGGGAGAAAGGGGGAGAGGTGGGACTGGAGAAGGGGGGTGAGAAAGGGGGAGAGGTGGGAGTGGAGGAGGGGGGTGAGAAAGGGGGAGAGGTGGGACTGGAGGAGGGGGGGTGAGAAAGGGGGAGAGGTGGGACTGGAGGAGGGGGTGAGAAAGGGGGAGAGGTGGGACTGCAGGAGGGGGGTGAGAAAGGGGGAGAGGTGGGACTGGAGTAGGGGGGGTGAGAAAGGGGGAGAGGTGGGACTGCAGGAGGGGGGTGAGAAAGGGGGAGAGGTGGGACTGGAGAAGGGGGGTGAGAAAGGGGGAGAGGTGGGACTGGAGAAGGGGGGTGAGAAAGGGGGAGAGGTGGGACTGGAGTAGGGGGGGTGAGAAAGGGGGAGAGGTGGGACTGCAGGAGGGGGGTGAGAAAGGGGGAGAGGTGGGACTGGAGGAGGGGGTGAGAAAGGGGGAGAGGTGGGACTGGAGGAGGGGGGTGAGAAAGGGGGAGAGGTGGGACTGGAGGAGGGGGGTGAGAAAGGGGGAGAGGTGGGACTGGAGGAGGGGGTGAGAAAGGGGGAGAGGTGGGACTGGAGGAGGGGGGTGAGAAAGGGGGAGAGGTGGGACTGGAGGAGGGGGGTGAGAAAGGGGGAGAGGTGGGACTGTAGGAGGAGGGTGAGAAAGGGGGAGAGGTGGGACTGGAGGAGGGGGGTGAGAAAGGGGGAGAGGTGGGACTGGAGGAGGGGGGTGAGAAAGGGGGAGAGGTGGGACTGGAGGAGGGGGGTGAGAAAGGGGGAGAGGTGGGAATGGAGAAGGGGGGTGAGAAAGGGGGAGAGTTGGGACTAGAGGAGGGGGGGTGAGAAAGGGGGAGAGGTGGGAATGGAGGGGGGGTGAGAAAGGGGGAGAGGTGGGATGGGAGGAGGGGGGTGACAATGGGGGAGAGGTGGGAATGGAGGGGGGTAAGAAAGAGGGAGATGTGGGACTGGAAGAGGGGGGTGAGAAAGGGGGAAATGTGGGACTGGAGGAGGGGGTGAGAAAGGGGGAGAGGTGGGATTGGAGGAGGGGGGTGAGAAAGGGGGAGAGGTGGGACTGGAGGAGGGGGGTGAGAAAGGGGGAGAGGTGGGAATGGAGGAGGGGGGTGAGAAAGGGGGAGAGGTGGGAATGGAGGAGGGGGATGAGAAAGGGGGAGAGGTGGGACTGGAGAAGGGGGGGTGAGAAAGGGGGAGATGTGGGAATGGAGGGGGGGTGAGAAAGGGGGAGGTGGGAATGGAGGGGGGGTGAGAAAGGGGGAGAGGTGGGACTGGAGGAGGGGGGTGACAATGGGGGAGAGGTGGGAATGGAGGGGGGTAAGAAAGGGGGAGATGTGGGACTGGAAGAGGGGGGTGAGAAAGGGGGAGAGGTGGGACTGCAGGAGGGGGGTGAGAAAGGGGGAGAGGTGGGACTGGAGGAGGGGGGTGAGAAAGGGGGAGAGGTGGGACTGGAGGAGGGGGTGAGAAAGGGGGAGAGGTGGGAGTGGAGGAGCGGGGTGAGAAAGGGGGAGAGGTGGGACTGGAGGAGGGGTTGAGAAAGGGGGAGAGGTGGGACTGCAGGAGGGGGGTGAGAAAGGGGGAGAGGTGGGACTGCAGGAGGGGGGTGAGAAAGGGGAAGAGGTGGGAATGGAGGAGGGGGTGAGAAAGGGGGAGAGGTGGGAATGGAGGAGGGGGGTGAGAAAGGGGGAGAGGTGGGACTGCAGGAGGGGGGTGAGAAAGGGGGAGAGGTGGGACTGCAGGAGGGGGGTGAGAAAGGGGGAGAGGTGGGACTGCAGGAGGGGGGTGAGAAAGGGGGAGAGGTGGGAATGGAGGAGGGGGTGAGAAAGGGGGAGAGGTGGGAATGGAGGAGGGGGTGAGAAAGGGGGAGAGGTGGGACTGGAGGAGGGGGGTGATTAAGGGCGGGGGGAAGAAGGGAAAGGCTTAGCTGCAAACTGTATCAAAGACAAAGGCTGCTTACGTTGGTGTGCTTGATTTGAGACGTGCCAGGCTCCTTGCACCACTTTGGGATCCCAAATAAACTTTTTGTTTGCTTCTCCCGCTGGTGTGTTTATTGGCGCGACGCACACCGGGCAACGAACCCGCTGTTGCTTTTCTCAGGCCCTCTGTGCCGGCAACAGCCCTTCTTGGGGGTCCACTCTCTCTCGGGGTCAGGCCCCTCCACCTCCTGGAGCCGCACCTCTCGGAGCCTTAGCACGTCTGTCTCTGCCGTGGGCCCCCTCAGGGAGTCCACTCGCTCGGGACCCCCGGGGCCTCCACCCCCCTGTTCTCTAGACCGGAGTGACTCTCAGCCAGCGTAACACAGGAGGTTTATTGAGAGTTGAACCCAGCCCAGGAAACTCTCAGGGCCTCAGGCCTGGCCTCCCTCAGCCCAGCACATCCCAGTCTCTCTGCATCCAGGGGGGCTCTGCCTGCTCCCCCTCTCCAGCCTCGAGCCCCCCGGCTCCCAGCTGGGCATCTGAGATCCCCGGCCCCAGGCCCCGCCTCTGTCCATTGTCTTCTCTCCAGGGAAACAGGGTCGTAAACTGGGGCCTCCGCTCCTGCTTCTGTCCTCTGGCTGGAACCGGCTGGTTGGGTCACTGGGTCCTGACTCTGCAGCCCATTGTCCTCCCACTGGCCAGAACCGGCTGCGTCTCCTCAGCTGGGCCTCCGGGTCACCAGGTCGCCAGGTCACCGGTCGCTGGGGTATCCATCCTCCCGGCCATCGGCTGGGTCCCCACGTCCTCTCTCTGGTCCTCTGCAAAACACACTCCCTCTCCCCTCCCCTCGTTAAACCAGTAACACCCAGGGACACTGAGTCCCACCCCCGCCGCATGCAAACCATTGAAACTCCACCGAAAACAAGAAACCCCCACTTCGTCACATCTCTGCCCCCTTCGAGGCTGAACGGAGCAGGGTCACCACTTAGCCAGTGACCTGGGGAAGTTCAGGGTCCCCGCCCCGCGATAAAGCCTCGGCGATAACATTGGCCCTCCCCCTCACATGGACCATCTCCATGTCATAGCCCTGGAGGAGCAGGGCCCACCTCAGCAGCTTGGCATTAGCCCCTTTCATTGGGTGCAGCCACGTCAGGGCGAATGGTCGGTGCACACGGTGAGGTGCTGCCCAAATAGATACGGCTGCAGTTTGTTAAGGGCCCACCCCCACGGCCAGGCATTGCGTCTCGATGGCCGCGTAGTGCTGCTCCTGGGGCAGCGTCTCGCTCAGGTACACAATGGGGGGTCTCTCCCCCTTAGTATCAGTTTGCATCAGCACCGCCCCCAGCCCTGTGTCCGAGGCGTCGGTGAACACCAGGAAGGGTTTGTTAAAATCCGGGTTCACCAGCACCGGGCCCTGGATAAGTGCCCCCTTCAGTGCACAGAGAGCCCTCCAGCACTGCTCGGTCCAGACCACCTTGTCCGGCTTTCCCTTTCGACACAGCTCCGGGAGGGGAGCTGCCAGGAGCTAAAGTGGGGCACAAACCTCCGGTGGTACCTGCCATCCCAATGAAAGCCTGGACCTGCTTCTTAGTCTGGGGGGCGTCCAGGCCTTGATTGCCTCCACGTTGGCCGGCTCCGGCTTCAGGTGGCCACCCCCCACCTTGTGGCCCAGGTATAAAACCTCTGCCATCCCCACCTTGCACTTTTCAGCTTTTATGGTCAGTCCTGCATCCTGGAGGCGGCCCAGCACCCGCTTCACCTGGGACACATGTTCCTCCCAGGTCTGGCTAAAGACACAGATATCGTCAATATACGCCAGAGCAAAGCCCTCCATCCCCCTGAGCAACTGATCCACCAGGCGCTGGACGGTGGCAGGTGCCCCTTGAGGCCGAAAGGCAGGACCAGGAACTCGAAGAGCCCTATTGGGGTGGTGAAGGCGGACTTTGCCCTGGCCTCCGGGTCCAAAGGCACCTGCCAGTAGCCTTTGGTAAGATCCATGGCAGTGAGGTACCGGGCACCCCCCAACTTGTCTGGGATCTCATCAGTCCTGGGCATGGGGTAGGCATCGGACACGGTGATGGCATTGAGCTTCCAATAGTCCACACAGAACCGGATCGACCCGTCCTTCTTGGGGACCAGCACCACGGGCGAGGCCCAGGGACGTGGACGGCTGGATCACCCCTAAAGCCAGCATGTCCCCGACCTCTCTCTCCAGGTCCTGGGCTGTTTTCCCAGTGACCCTGAATGGGGAACACCTGATGGGAGGGTTGGTTCCCGTCTCCACCCGGGGGACAGCCGGGTTAGTGAGCCCAGGCCGGCTGGAGAACAGCTGCCGGTATGAATGCAGCATGGCTCTGATCTCTGCCTGCTGGGCAGGGGTTAGCTGGTCTGAGAGGGGGATCGATCCCAGCGAAGGGTTAGCCCCAGCCTCAGGGAGGAGTCCCACCAGGGGGTCCTCTCCTTTCTCCTCCCCCTGCCCACACACAGCCAGCACCAACTTCTCCCTGTCCCAGTACGGCTTCATCATGTTGACGTGATACACTCGGTGGCTGTGAGCCCGGCTGGACAGTTCCACCACATAGTGCACCTCGTTTTCCTGTCTGATGACCGTGAAGGGGCCGTCCCAGCCGCTTGTCGCTTGTTCTTCCTCACGGGGATGAGGAGCATCACCTGATCCCCGGTAGCATATGAGCGGGCACGGGCTGAGCGGTCGTACCAGACCTTCTGCTTCCTCTGGGCCTTTGCTAGGTTCCCCCTAGCCCAGCCCATGAGCTCCACGAGCTTTTCCCGGAAAGTCAGTGTGACGAACTGGGCCTGTTCTCACTGTGGTCTGTGAATGCTGACAGGGGAGTGTGGCTGGGATAGTCTGCATTGGAGGATGGGAGACTGCCCGAGGGCGCATACCTGAGTGTGTAACATGAGAACCCAGGAAGGGGTTGAAGGCCAGGTGACTCCTTAGCCCGGGAAACTGAACAAAGGGTGTGGGAGGGGTCGCTGAAGGCAGTGTGCTGGAAGCGAGCTGGAGAGATGGCTGGGAGGCAGAGATGGCTCTGACCCCCCAAAGGGGGGTGGGCTGGGATGCCCTGGGACCCCAAGCTGGACTTAACTGAGGGGGTCCTGTTGTCTGTGCCTGCAAGACCTGTCTTGGACTGTATTCCTGTCATCCAAATAAACCTTCTGCTTTACTGGCTGGCTGAGAGTCATGGTGAATCGCAGGAAGCCGGGGGTGCAGGGCCCTGAGTCCCCCAATACTCCGTGACAGTCAGTACATACTCTACCACTGATTCCCCATCGGGAGAGGCCTTTCCCTCCCACTCAGCTCTCATCAAGTCCAGGGGACCCCTCACCCTCCTGCTGTACAGCAACTCGAACGGGGAGAACCCTGTGGAGTCCTGGGGCACTTCCCTATATGCAAACAGCAGGTGGGGTAAATACTTGTCCCAGTCCTGCGGGTGCTGGTCCAGAAAGGTTTTCAGCATCCTCTTTAGGGTCCCATTGAACCTCTCCACCAGCCTGTTGGACTGAGGGTGGTAGGCTGAGGCCCAGGTGTGTCGGACCCCACACTTCTCCCACAAGCACTGGAGCAGGGTTGACAGGAAGTTAGACCCTGGTCTGTAAGGACCTCCTTGGGGAACCCCACTCTGCTGAAGATGGTCAGCAGCGCGTCTGCCACGGTGTCTGCCTCGATAGAGGACAAGGCCACCGCCTCGGGGTAGCGCGTAGCAAAATCTACCACCACCAGGATGTATTTCTTCCCTGACCGGGTCACCCTGCTGAGGGGCCCCACTCTGTCCACGGCCACCTTCTGGAAAGGCTCCTCTATGATGGGCAAAGGTCTCAGGGGGCTTTGCACTTATCCCGGGCCTTTCCCACCCTCTGGCAGGAGTCACAGGTCCTGCAATACTGTCGGACCGTGTCAAAGACCCCGGGCCAGGAACAGTTCTGCAGCAGCCTCTGCCTGGTGCGCCGGATGCCCTGATGCCCCGACAGGGGGGATATCGTGGGCCAAGAACAACAGTTTGCGGCGGTACCTCTGGGGAACCACCAGCTGCCTCCCGACTTTCCAAGATTAAGTTCGCTCTGAACCAGCCCATTCCCGGTACAGGAATCCCCTCTCCCACAGGAATCGCTCCCGGCAGTCCTCCCCCTGGGATCCTGCACTGCCGTGGCCAGCCAGGGCCCTCAGTTTCTCCAGCGAGGGATCCACCTGCAGCTCCGTTTGGAATTCAGCTGCTGGGTCTGAGGCTACAGCCCTGGCTGGTGGCGCCTCAGTTTCCCCACCCTGGGATGGGGCTCCGGCCCAGCCCTGTCAGGCCCTACCCTCGGCGCTTCAGGCCCCCTGCTCGGGAGGTCCCGCGCCCCTCGCTGGCTCTG
The DNA here is from genome assembly GCF_011386835.1 of Chrysemys picta bellii. Classification (NCBI taxonomy): domain Eukaryota; kingdom Metazoa; phylum Chordata; order Testudines; family Emydidae; genus Chrysemys; species Chrysemys picta. The sequence continues at coordinate 1,143,401 of NC_088806.1, forward strand.
GCTCCAGGTAAGGACCAGGGCGCTATGAGTGCCATCCGGCCAGTTCTCCAAGTCATTACCCATTAGCACCTCAGTGGGCAGGTGGTCATGCACCCCGCCTCTTTGGGTCCCTCCTTAGCCCCCCATTTCAGGTGTATCCTCGCTACAGGCACCTTGACGGGGGGCCCAAACACTCCCCTCAGGGTCAGGTAGGCATCGGGCACTAGCTGGTCTGGGTCCACCACCTCGGACCGTGCCAGCGTCACCTCTGCACCCGTGTCCCAGAACCCCTGGATGTGTCTTCCCCCCACCTCAATGGGGATGATGTGGCGAGTGTCCCCCAGGGCCTGTCCCACGCTCACCCAGTGGACTGGGTATGGGTGCTCTGGACCTGGGGCCCCGCCTTCCCCTGCTGGCCTGGCCTGGTGGTCCCCTCCCCCTGGCACAGCCCTCTCGACTGCAGCCCCCGGGCCCGGCGGTGCCCCCTCTCGGTGGACTTCCACCCAGTTCACACCCCGCGGGTTCTGCTTGGCCGCCATTTCCTTCATCTTCAGGCACTGGGCCACCTTGTGCCCCTTTTGGCCACAGTGATTATACCTCATGTCGTGGACTAGTGCTGGGATCGGCAGTGAAACGAGGCTTCCTCCAGGAAGTGGAGTCACTCGGCTAATTAACGCAGAGAGGAACAAGCCCGTCGCAGGGACCCGGTCTGACCGGGTTCCAGATGCCGGGACAGCGAAGCAGGAGAGACTGCGGAGAGCCAGCCCTGGCCTGGGACCGGTTGGGAGCCGGCACCCCCTAGAAGGGACAGGCCCCTGCCCCACCTTCGCTGGGGGGGAAGAGCGACTTCTCCCCCTCCCGCCCATTGCCAGGGTTGCATCCGGCCAATAAGAGGCAGACACCGTTCAGCTCAGGTCCAAAGCACGTGGTTTATTGGGGGGGGTCACACACACAGAGGCTGGCAGGGGAGCAGGGTTCGTGGGGGGGGCGGGGAGTGGAAATACCGGGGATTAGGGGGGCAGGGGGCATTGGGGAGCCGTCAAGGCCGACCAACAATCATTCCAGACGAACTGCAGCAGCTGAAGTAGACATCATTCAGGGCCGTGTCGTCCCCTTTGCCTTGGGGGGCCTCCACCTTGGTGGCGATGGTGCAGATGCCCCGTGGGCCGCTGGAGCGGCTCTGGGGGCCCACTTGCCTCAGCTCCGCCCATCCCCCCTCAGCTCCGCCCCGCCCGTGCAGGCGAACTCGATGTTGTTGGCAGCTGTGTCATCCTTGAGGCGCCGGCAGGGCTCCTCCCGCAGCCGGAACTGGGTCAGCCGCTGCCCCGAGAGACCTTTCTTCACTGGGCCCCACGAGCCCCACCTGGGAGGAGAGAACGGGTCAGTGGGGCACGGCCCACCGGGGGTGCTGCCTTCCCCCCAACCTCTGCCACTCTGGGCTGGGAGCTGCTGCACTAGTATCCCACCGCTACCACCACCGCGATCCCACTGCTGCCACCACTAACCCTCTATCAATACCGCGATCCCATCTCCGCCACCACTAACCCACTGCCAATACCACGATCCCACCCCTGCCCCCACTAACCCACTGCCAATCCCACAATCCCACCGCTAACACCAGTAATCTGCTGTCAATACCATGATCCCATCCCTGCCCTCCAACCGACTGTCAATACCATGATCCCACTTTTACCACCACTAACCCACTGCTGTCACTGACGTCCCGCCATCGATGCCACCCTCCCATCTCTGCCACTGCTAACCCCCCCGCTGACCCCCGCTCTGTTGGTGACACCCCTATTCCACTAGTGCGCATGGAGCCCGGTGCCCCCTCTGCCACCTGCCCACACCCTTTGTTGGGCCCCTCCCCACGGTACTCACGGCCCCACGTTGGACTGGGTTGTGGAGGTGGGGGGCTGCGTAGAGGTGGGGGACTGGGTTGTGGTGGTAGGGGGCAGGGTTGTGGTGGGGGTCAGGGTTTCAGGCCTGCAGCATCTGAAGTAGACATCATTCAGGGCTGTGTCGTCCCCTTTGCCCTGGGGGGCCTCCACCTTGGTGGCAATGGTGCAGATGCCCCGCGGGCCACAGGAGTGGCTCTGGGGGCCCCACTTGCCCCGGCACAGCCCGTCCCCCCTCAGCTTCACCCCGCCCGTGCAGACGAACTCAATGTTCTTGGCGGCCATGTTGTCCTTGAGGCCCCGGCAGGGCTCCACCCGCAGCCGGAACTGGGTCAGCCGCTGCCCCGAGGGACATTTCATCACTAGGCCCCACCAGCCCCACCTGGGAGGAGAGAATGGGTCAGCTGGGTACGGCCCACAGGGGGTGCTGCCTTCCCCCCAACCTCTGCCACCCTGGGCTGGGAGCTGCTGCCCTAGTATCCCACCCCTGCCACCACCACATTCCCACCTGTGCCACCACTAACCCTCTATCAATACAGCGATCCCACCACTGCCACCACTAACCCACTGCTGACACCGACGTCCCACCATTGATGCCACCCTCCCATCTCTGCCACCGACCCCAGCTCTGTTGGTGACACCCCTTTTCCACTTGTGCGCATGGAGCCCGGTGCCCCCTCTGCCAGGTGCCCGCACCCTACGTTGGGCAACTCCCCACGGTACTCACGGCCCCACTTTGGACTGGATGGTGCTGCTGTCGGAGCAGAGCAGCCGGATCCCGTTCAGCGCCGTGTCTTCCCCGGCGAGCTGGGGCAGCTCCACCTGCAACGGGGCATTGGGGGGAACAAGCCTGGGCATTAGAGACTGGTCCCCCATCACTTCAGTGCAAGGAGATGGGGGGCAGAGGGGTGTGGGGATGGGGAAATTGAGCAGAGGGGCTCAGGGCTGTGGGGCAGGGGGATCCGAGTTGGGAAGGAGGGCAGGGACAGGGGGAGCTGGGCTAGGGAAGGGGGCAGGGAGTGGGGCAGGGGGGAGCCGGGCTGGCGAGTGTGAATCTTTACCTTCAGGGAGAACCCAACGGCGAAGCTGTTGCCGGGGCAGGACTGTTCTGCGCCCCACGTGCCCCATATCCCCCCATTGCTAACGTGGATCTTGGTCTGGCCCCATGCGCCCCACAGGCAGCAGCCGAGCAGAAGGCCGAGCGTGGCGTGCAGGGAGCTGTCCATGGCTGGGTAGGCGAGAGGAGGAAGCCAGCAGCAGATGTACAGCTCCTGGCACGGAGCAGGGGTGTTTTATACCCGGGGAGGGCGGGCTGGGCTGGGTTCCAGCCTGTGTGGGCAGTGCAAAGGGGTCAGCCTCGCCTTCTCTCGGCATGGGGTCAGGGCTATAATTAGGTTAATCCTGCCCCCGACTACCCCGGGGCACATGATGCAAGGTTCCTACGCCACCCACCTAGGGTTCTGCTGCCTCATCGGCCCAAATCTCCCAGAGCAAACACGTCATGACAACACCTCTGGCCTCACACCAAACGATTCAACCATCCCCGCTGACACCGGGTGCCTTTATGGGGCCAGCATCCCACTGTTACCACTTTGGACGTAGTATCCCACCGCTAACACCACTATAGTAATAATTAATGGAGATATCCTATTTCCTAGAGCTGGAAGGGACCTTGAAAGGTCATCGAGTCCAGCCCCCTGCCTTCACTAGCAGAACCAAGTACTGATTTTGCCCCAGATCCCTAAGTGGTCCCCTCAAGGATTGAACTTACAACCCCGGGTTTAGCAGGCCAATGCTCAAACCACTGAGCTATCCCTCCCCCCGTTATAGCACCAGGATCCCACTGTTAACACTTCCGTGGGAAATAAGGCGTGGGAACGAGGGAGAGGCCGGGTCCCCGGTTCAGAGCGATGGGGATCACAACCCAGTACTGTGGTTTGAATGCGGCTAAATGCCACCGTACACAACACGGAACGAGGCGCGTCAGCCGTACATGGGCCGGGGAGTCTCTCCTGGGGAGCAGCGACTCTGAAGCAGATTTGGGGGGCGGGGAGGGTAATCAGCGGAACGTGAGCTCCCGGGGCGACGCTGTGACCAGAAGGGCGAACGCCATCCCGGGCTGCGTAAGCGGGAATCTCGCGTAGGGGCAGAGAGGCGATTTCACTGCTGGATCGGGCCCAGACGCTGCCCACAGTTCCGGCCGGAGGGTGATTCCATCGGAGAGGGGTCAGAGAGGAGCCAGGAGAAGGATTAAAAACCCTGCCTGCGAGTGAGAGACTCCAGGAGCTCAGTTAGCGTAACGAAGAGGTGGCGAAGGGGTGACGGATCCCGGGCTGTAAGTACCGACGCGGGGAGCGAATGTTTCACTGGCAGAGGCAGGTCTAACCCGGTCGAGGGCCGGGAGTTGGAACCAGACGAATTCGGACTGGAAACAAGATGGAAAACGTCTAACAGTGAGGGGGGCTTGTCCCCAGGTTCGCGGTGGATTCGCCGTCAGTGACAAGTGTTGAACCCAGACGAACTGGGTTCCTACCAGATCTGCTCTGGGAATGGCGTGGGGAGCAGGTCTCCAGCCTGGGCTGTGGCGGGTCAGGCTGGATGGGCCCCATGGGCCCGTCTGAGCTAGGGAAGGGCGGTGAGGCCAGGCAGCGTGGATTCGCCGCGGGGTTAGGGCAGCTAGGAGCGGCTGGGACGAGCCAGGCTGGAGTCGGACTTTCCTGGCAGAAGCAATGACGCTTGTTTTCTGTGGCTTCCAGGAGGCCTGTCTCGGTTTGGCTCCATGTGGTCGTGGCCGGGGCACCAGCAGGGCTTCAAAGCCCATCTGCTCACGCCCAGGCCTGCAGCCCCTACCGCTCATTATGAGTTAATTGTCTGTGTACCTCTGGGGTCATTTCCAGAGCCAGGCAGCCGACAGGGGTGACCTCCATCGATGTCTCCCTCCCAGGGGGGGTCTTCACTCCCATGCACCGGCCGGGTGGCGATGCATAATAAATTAGGGAAACTGAGTCACTGGGCTAGTTCACTCTGAAATTTCTGCAATCCCTGCGTTCTCTACGCCTAACATCTTATCTCCTCTTTTGGATGGCGGCTGCCCCACCTTCCCGTTTCTCAGAAACACCCAGTCCACCCAGATATCCGTGTCATTCGTTATAATTATAGACCTGTTTGTCTGAAACAGATCCAGGGCGAGATAATGGAGCGGCTGATATGGGGACTGAATTAATAAACAATTAAGAGGGCGTAATGCAATGAATTCCACTGTCACGTTATTGACATGAACTGGGACCATGTAGATCATTGTTGCAACCAAGGTCCTGGAGTGGCACCAAATCTTGTATAAAGGGGGTCAAATAAGATGTCTAAGACCAGGCTATGGGTTGCTGGTTATGATTATGCTGGCTGGGTGCATGGATCATTTTTGTAGTTGAAGTTATGAATATTGTATTTCTATCTGTGTTTACCGCTTGTGCTCTGCTTCCGGGTGACACCCCAGACAAGCTGGTGTCAGCTCTGCCTAGCCTGCTGGATGGCCCATTAAGGCCCATCAGCTACACAACTGCCCCATTGAGAGACGGCAGATACGCCTTGTGACTCAGCAGGCATGCAGGGACCTGCCTAGGTGACTCCAGACTCCATTTAGCTGTAGTTTTCCACAGTAAGAACAAAGAGATGTTCTCACACCTGGAGGAGACTATAAAAGGCAGCTGCAGCTCCTCCATCCTGTCATCAATCCTGCTTCTCACCTCTGGAGGGACTTTGCTACAAGCTGAAGCTCTGAACAAAGGACTGAATGACCCGTCCCAGCTGGGGATGTGCCAGAGACTTGATTTGAACCTGCAGTTTATTCCATCCCGGCTACAAGCCTGAACCAAGAACTTTGCCGTCACTGTACGTAACTGATTCCATGTAACCAATTCTAGCTCTCAGCGATATTTCTTCCTTTTATGAATAAACCTTTAGATTTTAGATTCTAAAGGATTGGCAACAGCAGGATTTGTGTGTGAGATCTGACTTGTATATTGACCTGGATCTGGGGCTTGGTCCTTTGGGATTGGGAGAACTTTTTTTCTTTTATTGGGGTATTGGTTTTCATAACCAATTGTCCCCATGACAAGTGGCACTGGTGGTGATATTGGGAAACTGGAGTGTCTGAGGGAATTGCTTGTGAGACTTGTGGTTAGCCAGTGGGGTGAGAACGAAGTCCTCTTAGTCTGGCTGGTTTGGTGCCTTAGAGGTGGAGAAACCCCAGCCTTGGGCTGTAACTGCCCTGTTTGAGTAATTTGTCCTGAATTAATACTCTCAGGTGGGTCCCACCAAAGCCAGCATCACTACAGTGGCATAGTCGGCAGGATCCACAGAACCAGGGCAATGAAGCTTTGGGTCAGAACTCCACACTATCCACATTGGAATTTTGGGATTGAGAGTTTGGTTGGTGAAAGAGCAGTTGCAATGGGTGAGCAAAGAGCATAGGAGGGACCTGACCAGAAAGCCCTGGAAGATGTGTGTTCAGAGAAGGGGATACGCTTTAGAAAGACGCTACAAATCAAGAACTGAGAGATCTGTTCATGGCCAGTGATCAGGGACAGGAGCACAGCCCTTACCTGGCACAACAGAAGCTGCAGAAAAGCTTGGAATGCAAAAGGCAGCAAGTAAACTGCAATCTGAGCGTGAACAGAACCTAGCAGACAGTCGATGGCTGGAAAAGCAGAAGGGAGCCGAGATACAGAGAGAAGCTGCTGAAAGGAAGAAGAAAACTCACCAGATGCTACAGGACATGGCCTGACTTCAGCTCCAAGTCACAAGAGCAAGGGAAGAACAGCAGAAATTGTATCCTCTTGAAAGTCCAGTTTCTACCAATGTTGGTCTGTGGTATAACTCTGAGCAGTTGTCCGGGTGTAACCGAATGTACCCCATAAGCCGTGCCAATGCTCGGTATGGGAGTGGTAATGGAAAATTCATAGAGAGTGTGAATGTTGATGTCCTCTATGAGTTACTGTACACGTGGCTTTAGCCAGAATCCACCTTGAATGGAATGGGACTCAGCATGAAGTTATAGCTGGGGCAAGGGGGTTATTGCCTAAGGATCTTTTGATTGGGGAAGAGACCAAAGGTTTGTTCAGTCCAGGTGGCCAGTGTCACGGAGTATTGGGGAACTCAGGGCCCTGCACCCCCGGTTTCCTGCGATTCACCGTGACTCTCAGCCAGCCAGTAAAGCAGAAGGTTTATTTAGAGGACAGGAACACAGTCCATGACAGGTCTTGCAGGCACAGACAACAGGATCCCACCCAGTTAGGTCCATCTTGGAGTCCCAGGGGCACCACAGCCCCATTGGGGGGGTCAGAGCCCCGTCCGGGCTCCCCTCCGTTACCTGCCAGCTCCTGAGACCCTCCCTTCAGCGACCCTTCCCACAGCCTTTGTTCAGTCTCCGGGCCAAGGTGTCACCTGGCCTCTAACCCCTTCCTGGGTTCTCATGTTACATGCTCAGGTATTCTCCGTCGGTCAGTCTCCCATCCCCCAATGCAGACCATCCTAGCCACACTCCCCTGTCAGCATTCACAGACCACAGTAAGAACAGTCCCAGTTCGTCACATCTCTCCCCCCTTCGAGACCGAACTGAGCGGGGTCACTTTAGCCAGTGACCCGGGGAAGTTCGAACCTACCCCCGTTCCCATGGATGCCCCAGCATCCCTCCCATTCCTTGGTGAGAATTACACCAGGCCCCTCCAGTTTCACGCCCTCCCTTAGGTCGGGGGTGCTTGATGGCACTCGCAGTTCGCATGTGGGAAGGTTTATGCGGCCTGTGCCCTTTTCCCACCCCCATACCTCTGGGGCTCCAACTGGGCTGTGGTCTTCTCCCAGCGCTCCAGTCTGGAGGTCTGTGCTTTGGGCTCTCTTGGTTTAGAGCCGCCCTTTTAACCTGGGCCACCCTCTGGAAAGGCTCCTCTATGATGGGCAAGGGTCCTAAAGCCGTTTTCCCCTTGTCCCGGGCCTTCCTCCCCCTCTGACAGGGGTCACAGGATCGGCAGTACTGTCGGACAGTAACAAAGACCCCAGGCCAGTAAAAGCCCCGTAGCAGCCTCTGCTGGGTACGCCAGGTTCCCTGGTGCCCTGAGAGGGGAATGTCATGGGCCCGGCACAGCAGCTGGCGGCGATACTTCTGGGGTACCACCAGCTGCCTCCTGATCCCCCCTGACTCCATTTTCCCTGGGGGAGCCCATTCTCGGTACAGGAACCCCTTCTCCCACAGGAACCTTTTCCGGCCACCTCGCTCCATGGTCTGTACCGCATTGAGGTCGGCCAGGTCCCTTATCTTCCGCAAGGAGGGATCTCTCTGTAACTCGGCCTGGAACTCAGCAGCTGGGACAGGGATGGCCACCTGCTCTTTCTCGCCGGCTGGGTCTGAAGCCGCAGCCTCCCTGAGCCGTGTCCTTGGGCGTTCCCTCCCCACCAGGTTAGGGTCCTGCGCCTCGGGCAAGGCACCCTCCCCAAGGCCAGGGTGCAGTGCCCCTCGCCGGCTCTGACTCCGGGTCACGACCAGGGCACCCTGGGGGTTGCTTGGCCAGTCCTCCAGGTCCCCCCCATCAACACCTCAGTGGGCAAATACGGGTGTACCCCCACATCCTTGGGGCCCTCCTTGGCCCCCCACTTCAGGTGTACCCTCACCACGGGCACTTTGACTGGTGTCCCGCCCACCCCTGTCAGGGTCAGGTAGGTGTTGGGCACCACCTGAACTGGGCCCACCACCTCGGGCCAGGCCAGCGTCACCTCTGCGCCCGTATCCCAGTATCCATTGACCTTCCTCCCATCCACCTCCAGGGGAACAAGGTACTCTCTCCGCAGGGACAGCCCCGCGCCCACCGTATAAACCAAAAACCCTGAGTCTGGAGCATCCAGCCGCCCAGAGGAGCTGGCCTGGAACTCTCCTCCCTCCTTAGCAGGTGGTACTCTGCCAGCCCCCCTTCCCTGGGAATGCTGCCCCTCGTCTGGCTGGGTCTCTACCCAGTCAACCCTCTGTGGGTTCGGTCTGCTCAGTCTGTCCCTGAGCCTGGGGCACTGGGCCCGTATGTGGCCTCTTTGGCCGCAGTGATAGCAGCCCATGTCCCGTGGGTCCCCACGAGCAGGTCCGATGGACCTGACGCTGGATGGTGGGGGTTCTCCATATTTCCCCGCTGGGAGGTCCCATGGTGACTCTCTCTCTGGGTTGTGGTGGGACTGTTCCTTTGGGACTCCTCCCTGTTATCCCCGGCCCGACTGTTCACACACTCGTCGGCCAGCTGGCCTGCGTGCTGCGGTTCTCTGGCTTTTGGTCCATCAACCATCGCCTCAGGTCGGATGGGCACTGCTCATACACGTGCTCCAGTACGAATAGGTCAAGCAGGTCCTCTATAGTTTGGGCCCCAGCTGTCCACTTGCGGGCATACCCCTGCGCCCGGTTGGCTAGTTGTAGGTATGTGACCTCACGGGTTTTACACTGACTCCAGAACCTTTTCCGGTACATCTCAGGGCTCAGCCCAAACTCGCGGAGCAGGGCCTTTCTGAACAGTTCGTAGTCCCCTGTCTCCGCCCCTTTCAGTCGGCTGTACACCTCCCTGGCTGTGGGGTCCAGTGAGGGATGAGAAACTGGAGCCTGTCTGCAGGGTCAACCTGGAGCAGCTCGCAGGTATTCTCAAAGGCCGTCAGGAAGGTATCCATGTCCTCCCCCTCCTTACGCTGGGCCAGGAAGCACTGATCAAAGCTCTTTGCAGTCTTGGGTCCCCCCTCACTCAGCGCAGCCGGGGCCTCACTGCTCCTCAGCCTGGCCAGTTCCAGCTCATGCTGACGTTGGTCCCGCTCATGTTGTTTCTCCTTCTCTTCCCGCTCCTGCTTCAGTTCTTACTGCCTTAACTCGAGCTCTTTCAGTCTCATCTCCCATTCACATTCCAGCCGCATCCGCTCCCGGGACGGGGAGCTCTGCCGGGACGATCCCCTGCTGGCCACCGGGGTGACCCCGGTATTCGCTGGGCTTCCCCCAACCCCTCCCCTAGGTATAGGTAGGCAGGGTCTCGGGATGTCCTCGGCAGCAGTCTGACCCCTCCGAGCCATCTCAGGCCCCAGGGCCCACGCTGCATCCGCCGGGCGGCTTTCCTCAGGGACGGGGCTCGGTTCATCCAAGCGATCCCTCTCCTCCAGCTGGGCAATGAGCTGTTCTTTGGTGGACCTCCCAATGCGCAGCCCCCTCTGCTTGCACAGCTCCACCAGGTCACTCTTAAGGCGTTTAGCATCCATCCTCCGGCTGGCCACTCGCCGGCCTGTGCTCTCCGCTTTCCACCATTCCAGGGGGACCCCTAGTGTGCCAGCCCCTCTTCAGGTCACCCCCTCTCTGCCAGGGTCGAGCTGCAGACTCCTCCGCCCCGGGACCGCTCGCTGCGATCCCCCGGGGGACCCTGTTACTGCAAAGGTCCTTCTCTCTGGTCACACACTCCCAGGGGTCAATCACCCCCTGAACCATCTCTCTCTGACTCTTCAGCCCACCTGGTCCCCGCCAATCCCCCTTCGTTTTACTGCTCCCCAGTCACTTACTGCAGGAAGTGCCGTCCATGGGGTGCAGTACATCCCACCACTGCCACCAGTTGTCACGGAGTGTGGGGGACACAAGGCCCTGCACCCCCGGCTTCCTGCGATTCACCATGACTCTCAGCCAGCCAGTAAAGCAGAAGGTTTATTTAGACAACAGGAACACAGTCCAAGACAGGTCTTGCAGGCACAGACAACAGGTTCCCCCCCAATTAGGTGCATCTTGTGGTCCCAGGGCACCACAGCCACTTGGGGGGGTCAGAGCCCTGTCTGCCTCCCAGCCCTTCCACCAGCCAGCTCTGAAACTCTCCCCAGCGACCCCTCCCCCAGCCTTTGTTCAGTTTCCCGGCGGAGGTGTCACCTGGCCTCTAACCCCTTCCTGGGTTCTCATGTTACACGCTCAGGTATTCTCCCTCGGTCAGTCTCCCATCCCCCAATGCAGACTATCCTAGCCACACTCCCCTGCAACCTTCCCAGCCAACACTCCCCACTCAGCATTCACAGACCACAGCAAGAACAGTCCCAGTTCGACACAGGGGGACTTCCCTTCAAGGAAGATCCCTGAGCTGTAACCTGAGCCAGGACGGGGGTGGGAGAAGTGACACCTTCTGGCCCGGAGACTGGACAAAGGAGAGGAGGAGCTGGGGGGAGGGGGAAGAGAGGAGCTGCTGGAGGGTTTGGGGGGTTTCAGTTTGGTGCTGGGTGGTGGAACACAGGGAACCCCAAGCTGGGGTCTAAGCTCCCTGCCCCCCAGAAGGACTTGACTGAGGGGTCCTGGCTGTACCTACAAACACTGTTTTAGACTGCGTTCCTACTGTCCAATAAACCCTCCGCTTTACTGGCTGGATGAGAGTCATGGTGAATCGCAGGAAGAGGGGTGCAGGGCCCTGACTCCCCCCCACTCTGTGACAGCGAGCGGGTGCTGAGGCTTGGGAGAAATGCTGCATGGCTCTTAGTGACGTTGGTGATGCAGACGCCTGTTGGGGGAAGCTGTTGGCACGAGGAGGTCAGATTTCTCCTTGGACCGGGGCTGGGGGCCAAGTCGCTCCCTGGACAGGGGGCACTAGTGTCCGGGTGAGATTTCCGATGGAGGGGAACGGCGTCAGGGGCTGTTCCAGGGCTGGGGTCTAGAGCGTGAAATACACCAGTTTGTAGCAGAAAGGGGGTAATATTTGCTCCCCGCGTAGGTACTGACAGACTGGGATTAAGCCAGACTGGGATTAACCTTAGAGCGGTCCTCGTCCTCCAGCTGCACAATTCACTGGGCCTTGGTGAACTTCCCAATGCGTAACCCTCTCTTTCTGCACAGGATCACAAAGTCCTTCTTGAGGAGATGGTGATAGGCCATCACTCCGCTGTTCCCAAGTTGCTTTGGACTCACAGGCCTGTGTGCTCTCAGCTCCCCCTGGTTTCCAGGAAGAACCCCTAGTGTGCCAGTCCTTCTCGTGGTATCACCTCTTTGCCAGGGTCGAGCTTCAGACTCCTCCGCCCCTGGGACCACTCGCTGCAATCCCCAGGGGAACCCCGTTACTCACTGGCCGCACACTCCTAGGGGTTAATCGCCCGCTGAAACCGTCCCGCTCTGAGCCTTCAGCACGCCTAGTCCTCGGTATCCCCCCTTCATTTTACTGCGATGCTCTGGAACTGCTCCCCACAAAGCCAGGCAGGACTTTGGGGAGCCTCCTCTCTCCGGAGCAGACCGTCTTCAGGGCAAAAAGCTCACACGGCTTCACCTCCTGGGTCTCTCCTGGGAGCATTCAGCATATGCCCCTCCGTGCGCTTCCCACAGCGAGTCCGCCCAGGCGAGGTCCTGGGGGAGCCAGAGGGTCCTGCACCCCCACTTCGCAGTCAGACGTGACTCTCAGCCAGCCAGTAACACAGAGGTTTATTAGATGACAGGAACACGGTCTAAAACAGAGCTTGTAGGTCCAGCGGAGAACGGGACCCCTCCACCGGGTCCATTCTGGGGCCCCGCGAGGCAGACCCCCATCTACCCTCCCTTCCAGTCCCCAGCCAGCCCCAAACTCCCACCCCCGTCCAGCCCCTCCTTCTCTGGGCTTTGTCTCTTTCCCGGGCCAGGAGGTCACCTGACCCCTTTGTCTCCAACACCTTCAGTTGGCACCTTGGCGGAGGAGGGGCCCAGGCCATCAGTTGCCAGGAGACAGAGTGTCGGGCATTTATGTGCACTGGCCCTTTGCTCTGCAGCAACCCTACACCCTGATCCCACCCCTAGATACTTAAGAACTGCATAGGGGAAACTGAGGAAAACATTAAGAACAGTCCCACTTCGTCACATCAGTGTAAAACCCGTGAGGTCACATACCTACAACTAGCCAACCGGGCGCAGGGGTATGCCCGCAAGTGGACAGCTGGGGCCCAAACTATAGAGGACCTGCTTGACCTATCCGTACTGGAGCACGTGTATGAGCAGTGACCATCCGACCTGAGACGATGGTTGATGGACCAAAAGCCAGAGAACCCGCAGCACGCAGGCCAGCTGGCCGACGAGTGTGTGAACAGTCGGGCCGGGGATAACTGGGAGGAGTCCCAAAGGAACAGTCCCACCACAATTCAGAGAGAGGATCACCATGGGACCTCCCAGTGGGGAAATATGGAGAACCCCCACCAAAGGGGAACATCCAGCGTCAGGTCCATCCGACCGGCTCGAGGGGACCCACGGGACATGGGCTGCTATCACTGTGGCCAGAGAGGCCACATACGGGCCCAGTGCCCCAGGCTCAGGGACAGACTGAGCAGACCGAACCCACAGAGGGTTGACTGGGTAGAGACCCAGCCGGGCGAGAGGCAGCATTCCCAGGGAAGGGGGGCTGGCAGAGTACCACCTGCTAAGGAGGGAGGAGAGCTCCAGGCCAGCTCCTCTAGGGGGCTGGATGCTCCAGACTCAGGGTTTTTGGTTTATACGGTGGGCGCAGGGATGTCCCTCCGGAGAGAGTACCTTGTTCCCCTGGAGGTGGATGAGAGGAAGGTCAATGGATACTGGGACACAGGCGCTGAGGTGACACTGGCCCGGCCCGAGGTGGTGGCCCCAGATCGGGTGGTGCCCGACACCTACCTGACCCTGATGGGGGTGGGCGGGACCCCATTCAAGGTGCCTGTGGCGAGGGTGCACCTGAAGTGGGGGGCCAAGGAGGGCCCCAAGGACATGGGGGTACACCCGTATTTGCCCACTGAGGTGTTGATGGGGGGGGACCTGGAGGACTGGCCAAGCAACCCCCAGGGTGCCCTGGTCGTGACCCGTAGCCCGAGCCGGCGAGGGGCACTGCGCCCTGGCCTTGGGGGGGGTGCCTTGCCCGAGGCGCAGGACCCTAACCTGGTGGGGAGGGAACGCCCAGGGACACGGCTCAGGGAGGCTGCAGCTTCGGACCCAGCGGGCGAGAAAGAGCAGGTGGCCATCCCCGTCCCAGCTGCTGAGTTCCAGGCCGAGTTACAGAGAGATCCCTCCTTGCGGAAGATAAGGGACCTGGCCGACCTCAATGCAGTACAGACCATGGGACGAGGTGGCCGGAAATGGTTCCTGTGGGAGAAGGGGTTCCTGTACCGAGAATGGGCTCCCCCAGGGAAAATGGAGTCAGGGGGGATCAGGAGGCAGCTGGTGGTACCCCAGAAGTATCGCCGCCAGCTGCTGTGCCGGGGCCATGACATTCCTCTCTCAGGGCACCAGGGAACCTGGCGTACCCAGCAGAGGCTGCTACGGAGCTTTTACTGGCCTGGGGTCTTTGTTACTGTCCGACAGTACTGCCGATCCTGTGACCCCTGTCAGAGGGGGAGGAAGGCCCGGGACAAGGGGAAAATGGCTTTAGGACCCTTGCCCAGCATAGAGGAGCCTTTCCGGAGGGTGGCCAAGGTTAAAAGGGCGGCTCTGAACCAAGAGAGCCCAAAGCACAGACCTCCAGACTGGAGCGCTGGGAGAAGACCCCAGCCCAGTTGGAACCCCAGGGGTATTGGGGTGGGAAAAGGGCACAGGCCGCATAAACCTTCCCACATGCGAACTGCGAGTGCCATCAAGCACCCCCGACCTAAGGGAGGGCGTGAAACTGGAGGGGCCTGGTGTAATTCTCACCAAGGAATGGGAGGGATGCTGGGGCATTCACGGGAACGGGGGTAGGTTCGAACTTCCCCGGGTCACTGGCTAAAGTGACCCCGCTCAGTTCGGTCTCGAAGGGGGGAGAGATGTGACGAACTGGGACTGTTCTTACTGTGGTCTGTGAATGCTGACAGGGGAGTGTGGCTAGGATAGTCTGCGTTGGGGGATGGGAGACTGACCCACGGAGAATACCTGAGCGTGTAACATGAGAACCCAGGAAGGGGTTAGAGGCCAGGTGACTCCTTGGCCCGGGAAACTGAACAAAGGCTGTGGGAGGGGTCGCTGGAGGGAGAGTTTCAGAGCTGGCTGGTGATATGGCTGGGAGGGAGACGGGGCTCTGACCCCCCTAAGGGGGCTGTGGGGCCCTGGGACCCCAAGATGCACCTAATTGGGGGGGATCCTGTTGTCTGTGCCTGCAAGACCTGTCTTGGACTGTGTTCCTGTCGTCTAAATAAACCTTCTGCTTTACTGGCTGGCTGAGAGTCACGGTGAATCTCAGGAAGCCGGGGGGCAGGGCCTTGTGTCCCCCCACACTCTGTGACACCCCCATCCCCAGTGAAACCCCCCTGCAACATTCCCAGGTCAAATCCGCCCCGCTCCCTGCTCCGTCACACTCGCATGCAAAGAACTTCCCAGAGGAACAGCCTGGTTGACACCACGTGGGGGGTTTCCAAGTTTTCCTACCATTGCACCGTGTGGCCTTGAAACCGCCGCTCCGGGCAGTGAAGTGCCCCATATATCGTTGCCAGGGCCCCCCAGGGCCGGGCACAGGGAGCCAACGCCCCTCTCCCATCCTCAAAAGCCGTCCTGAATGGACGTCAGGGAGGCGACCGCTCTGCGGGGGGGATGGGCGTGGAAGGGGTGGACTGGTGCTGGGATCGGTTAACGTGACCGGCCGTGTTCAGGGCCGGGCGCTGGGGAGGCCGGGGCCGGTGGGGACAAGCGGGAGCAGGGCTGGGGCTGGAGCAGAGGCTGTGACAGACGCCCGGGAGGATTGCAGCCGCGTCCCACGTGACGGGGAGAGACACCCTGGATGCCTGGAACGCGCATGACACCCCGGTGCCAACCCGGCCGCCTGGCGGGCGTCGTTAGGGGCTGGCTGACGATGATCCTGCCCTGGGCCCAGCCCAGCGGTAAAACGACGCTTCCTGCAGGAACTGGTGTCACTGGGCTAATTAACGCAGCCAGGAACAAGCCCAGGGACATGGCAGGGACCGGTCTGACCGGGTTCCAGACGCCGAGCCGGTGAAGCCGGAGGACTGCGGAGAGCCAGCCCTGGCCTGGGGCTGGATGGGAGCCAGCGCCCCCTAGAGGGGACAGGCCCCTAACCCCATTCCCCGCCCCCCTGAGCCAGCCAGTCTGTCTGGGAGGGTGAGGGAATTGCAGACCCCACCTCCCACCGAATCCAATTCCCACCCTCTGCCCCCCCACCTTAGCTGGTGGGGGAGCTACTTCTCTTCCTCCTCCCCGTTTCCAGAGTTGCATCCGGCCAACAAGAGGCAGACGCCATTCAGCTCAAGTCCAAAGTAAGTCGTTTATTGGGGGGTCACACACACAGGGGCTGGTGGGGGAGCAGCTGGGAGCAGGGTTCGTGGGGGGGCGGGGACTGGGGAGGCAGTGGGGAGTGGGGAGCGGTCAGCGCCCAAGAGTACCCCCACCAGACAAACTGCAGCATTTGAAGTAGACGTCGTTCAGGGCCGTGTCGTCCCCTTTGCCCTGGGGGGCCTCCACCTTGGTGGCGATGGTGCAGATGCCCTGCGGGCCGCAGGAGCGGCTCTGGGGGCCCCACTTGCCCCAACACCGCCCGTCCCCCCTCAGCTCCGCCCCGCCCGTGCAGACAAACTCGATGTTGTTGGCGGCCGTGTCGTCCTTGAGGCCCTGGCAGGGCTCCACCCGCAGCCGGAACTGGGTCAGCCGCTGCCCCGAGGGACATTTCTTCACTGGGCCCCATGAGCCCCACCTGGGAGGAGAGAACGGGTCAGCTGGGTACGGCCCACAGGGGGTGCTGCCTTCCCCCCAACCTCTGCCACTCTGGGCTGGGAGCTGCTGCCCTAGTGTCCCACCGCTACCACCACCGCGATCCCACTGCTGCCACCACTAACCCTCTATCAATACCGCGATCCCATCTTTGCCACCACTAACCCACTGCCAATACCACGATCCCACCCCTGCCCCCACTAACCCACTGCCATTACCACGATCCCACCGCTAACACTAGTAACCCGCTGTCAATACCATGATCCCACCCCTGCCCTCCAACCGACTCTCAATACCACGATCCCACTTTTACCACCACTAACCCACTGCTGTCACTGACGTCCCACCATCGATGCCACCCTCCCATCTCCGCCACCACTAACCCACTGTCAATACCACGATCCCACCTCTGCCCCCACTAACCCTCTATCAATACCACGATGCGATCCCTGCCACCACTAACCCACTCCCAATACCACGATCCCACCGCTAACACCACTAACCCGCTGTCAAAGCACAATCCCACCCCTGCCCCCACTAACCCACTGCCAATACCACGATCCCCCCGCTAACACCACTAACCCACTGTCAATACCACGATCCCCCCACTAACACCACTAACCCACTGTCAAAGCACGATCCCACTACTCCCACCACTAACCCACTGCTGACACTGACCTCCCACCATCGATGCCACCCTCCCATCTCTGCCACTGCTAACCCCCCCCCCCGCTGACCCCCGCTCTGTTGGTGACACCCCTATTCCACTAGAGCCCGGTGCCCCCTCTGCCACCTGCCCACACCCTCCGTTGGGCTCCTCCCCACGGTACTCACGGCCCCACGTTGGACTGGATGGTGCTGCCGTCGGAGCAGAGCAGCCGGATCCCGTTCAGCGCCGTGTCGTCCCCGGCGAGCTGGGGCAGCTCCACCTGCAACGGGGCATTGGGGGGGAACAAGCCTGGGCATTAGAGACTGGTCCCCCATCACTTCAGTGCAAGGAGATGGGGGGCAGAGGGGCGTGGGGAGGGGGAAATTGAGCATAGGGGCTCAGGGCTGTGGGGCAGGGGGATCCGGGTTGGGGAGGAGGGCAGGGGCAGGGGGAGCTGGGCTGGGGAAGGGGCAGGGGCTGTGGGGAGGGTGAAGGGGGCAGGGAGTGGGGCAGGGGGATCCGGGTTGGGAAGGAGGGCAGGGGCAGGGGGAGCTAGGCTGGGGAAGGGGGCAGGGGCTGTGGGGAGGGTGAAGGGGGCAGGGAGTGGGGCAGGGGGAGCCGGGCTGGGGAAGGGGGCTGGGGCTGGGGCTGTGGGGAGGGTGAAGGGGGCAGGGAGTGGGGCAGGGGGAGCCGGGATGGGGAAGGGGGCTGGGGGTGTGGGGAGCATGAAGCGGGCAGGGAGTGGGGCAGGGGCCTGGGGCGCTGGGGAGGGTGAAGGGGGCAGGGAGCGGGGCAGGGGGAGCCGGACTGGGGAAGGGGGCAGGGGCTGTGGGGAGGGTGAAGGGGGCAGGGAGTGGGTCAGGGGGAGCCGGGATGGGGAAGGGGGCAGGGGCTGTGGGGAGGGTGAAGGGGGCAGGGAGTGGGGCAGGGGGAGCCGGGATGGGGAAGGGGGCTGGGGGTGTGGGGAGGATGAAGCGGGCAGGGAGTGGGGCAGGGGGAGCCCGGCTGGGGAAGGGGGCAGGGTATGTGGGGAGGGTAAAGGGGGAAGGGAGTGGGGCAGGGGGGAGCCAGGCTGGGGAAGGGGGCTGGGGCTGGGGCTGTGGGGAGGGTGAAAGGGGCAGGGAGCAGGGTAGGGGGGAGCCGGGCTGGGGTAGGGGGCAGGGGATGTGGGGAGGGTAAAGGGGGAAGGGAGTGGGGCAGGGGGGAGCCGGGCTGGGGAAGGGGGCTGGGGCTGGGGCTGTGGGGAGGGTGAAGGGGGCAGGGAGTGGGGCAGGGGGGAGCCGGGCTGGGGAAGGGGGCAGGGAGTGGGGCAGGGGGGAGCCGGGCTGGGGA
The DNA here is from genome assembly GCF_011386835.1 of Chrysemys picta bellii. Classification (NCBI taxonomy): domain Eukaryota; kingdom Metazoa; phylum Chordata; order Testudines; family Emydidae; genus Chrysemys; species Chrysemys picta. Next base: position 1,161,894 of record NC_088806.1, read on the forward strand.
AGGAGGCAGGGGATGGGGGGAGGGTGAAGGGGGCAGGGAGTGGGGCAGGGGGGAGCCAGGCTGGCGAGTGTGAATCTTTACCTTCAGGGAGAACCCAACGGCGAAGCTGTTGCCGGGGCAGGACTGTTCCGCGCCCCACGTGCCCCATATCCCCCCATTGCTAACGTCGATCTTGGTCTGGCCCCATGCGCCCCACAGGCAGCAGCCGAGCAGAAGGCCGAGCGTGGCGTGCAGGGAGCTGTCCATGGCTGGGTAGGCGAGCGGAGGAAGCCAGCAGCAGATGTGCAGCTCCTGGCACGGGGCAGGGGTGTTTTATACCCGGGGAGGGCGGGCTGGGCTGGGTTCTAGCCTGTGTGAGCAGTGCAAAGGGGTCGGCCTCGCCTTCTCTCGGCATGGGGTCAGGCCTGTAATTATGACTACCCCGGGGCGCGTGATGCAAGGTTCCTACCGCCACCCACCTAGGGTTCTGCTGCCTCATCGGCCCAAAACTCCCAGAGCAAACACGTCATGACAACACCTCTGGCCTCACGCCAAACGATTCAACCATCCCCGCTGACACCGGGTGCCTTTATGGGGCCAGCATCCCACTGTTACCACTTTGGACGTAGTATCCCACCGCTAACACCACTATAATTATAATTAATGGAGATATCCTATTTCCTAGAGCTGGAAGGGACCTTGAAAGGTCATCGAGTCCAGCCCCCTGCCTTCACTAGCAGGACCAAGTACTGATTTTGCCCCAGATCTCTAAGGCCTTGGCTACACTGGCAATTCACAGCGCTGCACTTGCTGCGCTCAGGGGTGTGAAAAAACACCCCCCCCCCCGAGCGCAGCGCTGTAAAGCACCAGTGTAATCAGCGCTGCACGCTCGCTCGCTCGCTCGCTATTCCCCTCGGAGTACTTGCAGCACTGCAAGAGAGCTCTCGCAGCGCGACGACACTCGCGAGTGTAGCCAAGGCCTTAGTGGCCCCCTCAAGGATTGAATTCACAACCCCGGGTTTAGCAGGTCAATGCTCAAACCACTGAGCTATCCCTTCCCCCGTTATAGCACCAGGATCCCACTGTTACCACTTTGGACGTAGTATCCCACCGCTAACACCACTATGCCGTTACGACACCAGGATCCCACTGTTAACACTTCCGTGGGAAATAAGGCGTGGGAACGAGGGAGAGGCCGGGTCCCCGGTTCAGAGCGATGTGGATCACAACCCAGTACTGTGGTTTGAATGCGGCTAAATGCCACCGTACACAACACGGAACGAGGTGCGTCAGCCGTACACGGGCCGGGGAGTCTCTCCTGGGGAGCAGCGACTCTGAAGCAGATTTGGGGGGCGGGGAGGGTAATCAGCGGAACGTGAGCTCCCGGGGCGACGCTGTGACCAGAAGGGCGAACGCCATCCCGGGCTGCGTAAGCGGGAATCTCGCGTAGGGGCAGAGAGGCGATTTCACTGCTGGATCGGGCCCAGACGCTGCCCACAGTTCCGGCCGGAGGGTGATTCCATCGCAGAGGGGTCAGAGAAGAGCCAGGAGAAGGATTAAAAACCCTGCCTGCGAGTGAGAGACTCCAGGAGCTCAGTTAGCGTAACGAAGAGGCGGCGAAGGGGTGACGGATCCCGGTCTGTAAGTACCGACGCGGGGAGCGAATGTTTCACTAGCAGAGGCAGGTCTAACCCGGTCGAGGGCCGGGAGTTGGAACCAGACGAATTCGGACTGGAAACAAGATGGAAAACGTCTAACAGTGAGGGGGGCTTGTCCCCAGGTTCGCGGTGGATTCGCCGTCAGTGACAAGTGTTGAACCCAGACGAACTGGGTTCCTACCAGATCTGCTCTGGGAATGGCGTGGGGAGCAGGTCTCCAGCCTGGGCTGTGGGGGGTCAGGCTGGATGGGCCCCATGGGCCCGTCTGAGCTAGGGAAGGGCGGTGAGGCCAGGCAGCGTGGATTCGCCGCGGGGTTAGGGCAGCTAGGAGCGGCTGTGATGAGCCAGGCTGGAGTCGGACTTTCCTGGCAGAAGCAATGACGCTTGTTTTCTGTGGCCTCCAGGAGGCCTGTCTCGGTTTGGCTCCATGTGGTCGTGGCCGGGGCACCAGCAGGGCTTCAAAGCCCGTCTGCTCACGCCCAGGCCTGCAGCCCCTACCGCTCATTATGAGTTAATTGTCTGTGTACCTCTGGGGTCATTCCCAGAGCCAGGCAGCCGACAGGGTTGAGCTCCATCGATGGGTGGGGTCTTCACTCCCATGCACCGGCCGGGTGGCGATGCATAATAAATTGGGGAAACTGAGTCACACAGCTAGTTCACTCTGAAAGTTCTGCAATCCCTGCGTTCTCCACTCCTGACATACTATCTCCCCTTTTGGACGGCGGCTGCCCCACCTTTCCGTTTCTCGGAAACACCCAGTCCACCCAGATATCAGCGTCATTCGTTATAATTATAGACCTGTTTGTCTGAAACAGATCCAGGGCGAGATAATGGAGTGGCTGATACGGGGACTCAATTAACAAAGAATTAAGAGGGCGTAATGCAATGAAATCCGCTGTGACGTTATTGACATGAACTGGGACCATATAGATCATTGTTGCAACCAAGGTCCTGGAGTGGCACCAAATCTTGTATAAAGGGGGTCAAATAAGATGTCTAAGACCAGGCTATGGGTTGCTGGTTATGATTATGCTGGCTGGGTGCATGGATCATTTTTGTAGTTGAAGTTATGAATATTGTATTTCTATCTGTGTTTCACGCTTGTGCTCTGCTTCCGGGTGACACCCCAGACAAGCTGGTGTCAGCTCTGCCTAGCCTGCTGGATGGCCCATTAAGGCCCATCAGCTACACAACTGCCCCATTGAGAGACGGCAGATACGCCTTGTGACTCAGCAGGCATGCAGGGACCTGCCTAGGTGACTCCAGACTCCATTTAGCTGTAGTTTTCCACAGTAAGAACAAAGAGGTGTTCTCACACCTGGAGGAGACTATAAAAGGCAGCTGCAGCTCCTCCATCCTGTCTTCAATTCTGCTTCTCACCTCTGGAGGGACTTTGCTACAAACAGAAGCTCTGAACAAAGGACTGAAGGACTCGTCCCAGCTGGGGATGTGCCAGAGACTTGATTTGAACCTGCAGCTTATCCCATCCCAGCTACAAGCCTGAACCAAGAACTTTGCCGTCACTGTACGTAACTGAATCCATGTAACCAATTCTAGCTCTCAGCGATATTTCTTTCTTTTATGAATAAACCTTTCGATTTTAGATTCTACAGGATGGGCAACAGCGTGATTTGTGGGTAAGATCTGATTTGTATATTGACCTGGATCTGGGGCTTGGTCCTATGGGATTGGGAGAACTTTTTTCTTTTACTTGGGTATTGGTTTTCATAACTATTTGTCCCCATGACGAGTGGCACTGGTGGGGATACTGGGAAACTGGAGTGTCTGAGGGAATTGCTTGTGTGACTTGTGGTTAGCCAGTGGGATGAGACCAAAGTCCTCTTAGTCTGGCTGGTTTGGTTTGCCTTAGAGGTGGAGAAACCCCAACCTTGGGCTGAAATTGCCCTGCTCTAAGCAATTTGTCCTGAATTAATACTCTCAGGTGGGTCCCACCAAAGCCAGCATCACTACAGTGGCATAGTCGGCAGGAGCCACACAACCAGGGCAATGAAGCTTTGGGTCAGAACCCCACACTATCCACATTGGAATTTTGGGATTGAGAGTTTGGTGGGTGAAAGAGCAGTTGCAATGGGTGAGCAAAGAGCATAGGAGGGACCTGACCAGAAAGCCCTGGAAGATGTGTGTTCAGAGAAGGGGATACGCTTTAGAAAGACGCTACAAATCAAGAACTGAGAGATCTGTTCATGGCCAGTGATCAGGGGCAGGAGCACAGCCCTGACCTGGCACAACAGAAGCTGCAGAAAAGGTTGGAATGCAAAAGGCAGCAAGTAAACTGCAGCTTGAGCGTGAACAGAACCTAGCAGACAGTCGATGGCTGGAAAAGCAGAAGGGAGCCGAGATACAGAGAGAAGCTGCTGAAAGGAAGAAGGAAACTCACCAGATGCTACAGGACATGGCCTGACTTCAGCTCCAAGTCAGAAGAGCAAGGGAAGAACAGCAGAAATTGTATCCTCTTGAAAGTCCAGTTTCTACCAATGTTGGTCTGTGGTATAACTCTGAGCAGTTCTCTGGGTGTAACCGAATGTACCCCATAAGCCGTGCCAATGCTCGGTATGGGAGTGGTAATGGAAAATTCATAGAGAGTGTGAATGTTGATGTCCTCTATGAGTAACTGTACACGTGGCTTTAGCCAGAATCCACCTTGAATGGAATGGGACTCAGCATGAAGTTATAGCTGGGGCAAGGGGGTTATTGCCTAAGGATCTTTTGATTGGGGAAGAGACCAAAGGTTTGTTCAGTCCAGGTAGCCAGTCACAGGACAGGAATGATCTTCAACCTGTGTCTGTATGGGCAATACTAGCTGTAGTGAGACAGACCCAAGGATGGGGAGCTCTTGGGATGCACTCAGTGATGTTGGTGTCATCCCTTCCTGCATCAATTTTGCGTTGGGGGTGTGACGTTACTGACATGAACTGGGACCATGTAGATCATTGCTGCAACCAAGCTCCTGGAGTGGCACCAAATCGTGTATAAAGGAGGTCAAATAAGGTGTCTACGACCAGGTTATGGGTTGCTGGTTATGATTATGCTATCTGGGTACATGTGTTATTTTTGTAGTTGAAGTTATGACTATTGGCTCTAGACTGTCTGTATTTCACACTTGCGCTATGCTTCTGGGAAACATCCCAGACAAGTTGGTGTCAGCGCTGCCTAGCCTGCTTGATGGCCCATTAAGGACCATCAGCTACAACTGACCCATTGAGAGAAGGCAGATACGCCTTGTAACTCAGCAAAGTATGCAGGGACTGGCCCATGTGACTCCAGACTCCATTTTGCTGTAATTTCCCACAGTAAGGACGACTTTGCTACAAACTGAAGCTCTGAACAAAGGACTGAAGGACCCGTCCCAGCGGGGGATGTATTCCAGAGACTTGATTTGAACCTGCAGTTTATTCTATCGCTGCTGCAAGCCTGAACCAAGAACTTTGCCATCACTGTATGTAATTGATCCCATTTAACCAATTCTAACTCTCATCTCTATCTTCTTCCTTTTATGAATAAACCTTTAGATTGTAGATTCTAAAGGATTGGCAACAGCGTGATTTGTGGGTAAGATCTGATTTGTCTGTTGACCTGGGTCTGGGGCTTGGTCCTGTGGGATCGGGAGAACCTTTTTCTTTTACTGGGGTATTGGTTTTCATAACCATTCATCCCCATAACGAGTGGCACTGGCGGTGATACTGGGAAACTGGAGTGTCTGAGGGAATTGCTTGTGTGACTTGTGGTTAGCCAGTGGGTGAGACCGAAGTCCTCTTAGTCTGGCTGGTTTGGTGCCTTAGAGGTGAAAAAACCCCAGCCTGGGCTGTAACTGCCCTGCTCTGAGCGATTTGTCCCGAATTAGCACTCTCAGTTGGGTCCCGCCAGAGCTGCACCGTTACAGCCACTCAGCGGGGCTGTGTGGAAAATGGAGCCCGTCCTGCTACTTTGAGGCCTTTTGTCAGAGCAATTACAAAATTGGGTGATCAAGATAATAGCGCTGCTGTAACAACCGTAGATGCCTGGGAGGCGTCTGACTGCGTGCTGCACGGCATCCGGATTGAAAAACTAGACTGGCCTCAAATGAACATAGGAAACGGATTCAAAACTGGCTAACTGATGGATCTCCGAACGGAATCGGAAACGGGACATCGTCAGCGAGCCGGGGTGTTTCCAGTGGGCTCCCGAAGGGCTCGGTTACTGGCCCGACGTTAGCTAACTGCTTTATCGAAGAGTTGGAAGAAAACATAAAATCACCCCTGAGAAAGTTTGCAGATGACCCAAAGAATCAGGGGAATGGGGAATAAGGAAGAGGCCGAGGAACTGGTTCAGAGCGATGTGGATCACAAGTCATCGATGGCTATTAGCCAGGCTGGGCAGGGATGGTGTCCCTGGCCTCTGTTTGCCAGGAGCTGGGAATGGGCGACAGGGGATGGGTCACTTGGTGATTATCTGTTCTGTTCATTCCCTCTGGGGCACCTGGCTCTGGACGCTGTCTCTCGCCATAACAAAGAGATGGCTAAGGGGTGGCTTGATCCCAGTCTGTCAGTACCTACGTGGGGAGCAAATATTACCCCCTTTCTGCTACAAACTGGTGTATTTCACGCTCTAGACCCCAGCCCTGGAACAGCGCCTGACGCCGTTCCCTTCCATTGGAAATCTCACCCGGACACCAGTGCCCGCTGCCCAGGGAGCGACTCGGCCCCCGGTCCAAGGAGAAATCTGACCTCCTCGTGCCAACAGCTTCCCCCAACAGGCGTCTGCATCACCAACGTCACTGCAGCATTTCTCCCAAGCCTCAGCATCCGCTCGCACACAAAGAACTTCCCAGAGGAACAGCCTGGTTGACACCACACGGGGGGTTTCCAAGTTTTCCTACCATTGCACCGTGTGGCCTTGAAACCGCCGCTCCGGGCAGTGAAGTGCCCCATATATTGTTGCTAGGGCCCCCCAGGGCCGGGCACAGGGAGCCAACGCCCCTCTCCCATCCTCAAAAGCCGTCCTGAATGGACGTCAGGGAGGCGACCGCTCTGCGGGGGGACGGGCGTGGAAGGGGTGGACTGGTGCTGGGATCGGTTAACGTGACCGGCCGGGTTCAGGGCCGGGCGCTGGGGAGGCCGGGGCCGGTGGGGAGAAGCGGGAGCAGGGCTGGGGCTGGAGCAGAGGCTGTGACAGACGCCCAGGAGGATTGCAGCCGCGTCCCACGCGATGGGGAGAGACACCCCGGATGCCTGGAACACGCATGACACCCCGGTGCCAACCCGGCTGCCTGGCGGGCGTCGTTAGGGGCTGGCTGACGATGATCCTGCCCCGGGCCCAGCCCGGCCGTGAAACGGTGCTTCCTCCAGGAACTGGAGTCACTCGGCTAATTAACGCAGCCAGGAACAAGCCCGGGGACGTCGCAGGGACCGGTCTGACCGGGTTCCAGACACCGAGCCGGTGAAGCAGGAGAGCCAGCGGAGAGCCAGCCCTGGCCTGGGGCCAGGTGGGAACCGGCACCCCCTAGAGGGGACAGGCCTCTGCCCCATTTCCCGCCCCCCTGAGCCAGCCAGTCTGTCTAGGGGGGTGAGGTAATTGGAGACCCAACCCCCTCCAATCCAATTCCCACCCTCCATCCTGCCAATTTAGCTGGGGGGGAGCGACTTCTCCCCCTCCCCCCTGTTGCCAGGGTTGCATCCAGCCAATAAAAGGCTGTTCAGCTCACGTCAAAGTAAGGTGTTTATTGGGGGGGGGTCACACAGCACAGGGGCTGGTGGGGGAGCAGCTGGGAGCAGGGTTCGTGGGGGGGGCGGGGAGTGGGAGTAGCAGGGACTGGGGGGGGCAGGAGGAAGTGGGAAGTGGTCAGCGGTCAGCAGATGGTGTGTGGGGGGGGGGTCTGGATGGGGGAGGCTCCACCCGCAGCTGGAACTGAGTCAACCACTTCCCCGACGGCCGTTTCGTCACTAGGGTAGTGGTGGGGGGTAACAATGCTGGTTCTGGCGGGACCCAACGGAGAGCCTCAATCCAGGACAAATCGCTCAGAGCAGGGCAGACCTCGCCCAAGGCTGGGGTCCTTGGCACACCCAGGCACCAAACCAGCCAGACTAAGAGGACTTCGGTCTCACCCCACTGGCAAACCACACGTCACACCAGCAATTCCCTCAGACACTCCAGTTTCCCAGGGTCACCACCAGCGCCACTCGTTATGGGGATGAATGGTTATGAAAACCAATACCCCAGTAAAATATAAGAGGTTCTCCCGATCCCAAAGGACCAAGCCCCAGACCCAGGTCAATAGACAAGTCAGATCTTCCCCACAAATCACACTGTTCACAATCCTTTAGAATCTACAATCAAAAGGTTTATTCATAAAAGGGAAAAGATATCGCTGAGAGCTAGAACTGGTCACATGGATTCAGTTACGTACAGTGACGGCAAAGTTCTTGGTTCAGGCTTGTAGCAGTGATAGAATAAACTGCAGGTTCAAATCAAGTCTCTGGCACATCCCCAGCTGGGACGGGTCCTCAGTCCTTTGTTCAGAGCTTCCGTTTGTAGCAAAGTCCCTCCAGAGGTGAGAAGCAGGATTGAAGACCAGATGGAGGAGCTGCAGCTGCCTGTTATAGTCTCTTGCCCTGTGTCTCTGCTTCCTTTGTCCCAAAGACAAGCCGCCCAGCACATGGCACCACAGAAAAACCTCAGAGTTTGGTCCATAGGCAGGTCCCTGCCTTGCTGAGTCACAAGGCGTATTTGCCGTCTCTCAGTGGGTCAGTTGTAGTTGATGGTCCTTAATGGGCCATCAAGCAGGCTAGGCAGAGCTGACACCAGCTTGTCTGGGGTGTCACCCAGAAGCAGAGCCCAAGTGTGAAATACAGACAGGACAGAGCCGATACTTATAACTTGAATGACACATGCACCCAGCCAGCATAATCATAACCAGCAACCCAGAACCTTGTCCTAGACACCTTATTTGACCCCCTTTATACAAGATTTGGTGCCACTACAGCACCTCGGTTGAAACAATGATTGATCCAGTCCCAGTTACTACAACCACATCCCGGAGCCCATTTCCTCAGTAGTGGAGGTGGGGGGCTGCGTTGAGGTGATGGGGGGCTCGGTTGAGGTGGGGGTCTGGGTTGTGGAGGTGGGGGGCTGCGTTGAGGTGGGGGACTGGGTTGTGGTGGTAGGGGGCAGGGCTGTGGTGGTGGTCAGGGTTTCAGGCCTGCAGCATCTGAAATAGACATCGTTCAGGGCCGTGTCGTCCCCTTTGCCCTGGGGGGCCTCCACCTTGGTGGCGATGGTGCAGATGCCCCGCGGGCCGCAGGAACGGCTTTGGGGGCCCCACTTGCCCCAGCACCGCCCGTCCCCCCTCAGCTCCGCCCCGCCCGTGCAGACAAACTCGATGTTGTTGGCAGCCGTGTCGTCCTTGAGGCCCCGGCAGGGCTCCACCCGCAGCCGGAACTGGGTCAGCCGCTGCCCCGAGGGGCATTTCTTCACTGGGCCCCACGAGCCCCACCTGGGAGGAGAGAATGGGTCAGCTGGGTACGGCCCACAGGGGGTGCTGCCTTCCCCCCAACCTCTGCCACTCTGGGCTGGGAGCTGCTGCCCTAGTGTCCCACCGCTACCACCACCGCGATCCCACTGCTACCACCACCGCAATCCCACTTCTACCACCACTAACCCTCTATCAATACCACAATCCCATCTCCGCCACCACTAACCCACTGTCAATACCAAGATCCCACCTCTACCACCACTAACCCACTGTCAATACCACGATCCCTCCCCTGCCACCACTAACCCACTGTCAATACCGCGATCCTTCCCCTGCCACCACGAACCCACTGTCAATACCACGATCCCACCTCTACCACCACTAACCCACTGTCAATACCGCGATCCCTCCCCTGCCTCCACTAACCCACTGTCAATACCGCGATCCCTCCCCTGCCACCACTAACCCACTGTCAATACCACGATCCCTCCCCTACCACCACTAACCCACTGTCAATACCACGATCCCACCTCTACCACCACTAACCCACTGTCAATACCACGATCCCACCTCTACCACCACTAACCCACTGTCAATACCACGATCTCACCTCTACCACCACTAACCCACTGTCAACACCACGATCCCACCGCTCCCACCACTAACCCACTGTCAATACCACGAACCCACCGCTCCCACCACTAACCCACTGTCAACACCACGATCCCACCTCTACCACCACTAACCCGCTGTCAACACCACGATCCCACCTCTACCACCACTAACCCACTGTCAATACCACGATCCCTCCCCTGCCTCCACTAACCCACTGTCAACACCATGATCCCACCGCTCCCACCACTAACCCACTGTCAATACCACGATCCCTCCCCTGCCTCCACTAACCCACTGTCAACACCACGATCCCACCTCTACCACCACTAACCCACTGTCAATACCACGATCCCACCTCTACCACCACTAACCCACTGTCAATACCACGATCCCTCCCCTGCCTCCACTAACCCACTGTCAACACCACGATCCCACCTCTACCACCACTAACCCACTGTCAATACCACGATCCCTCCCCTGCCTCCACTAACCCACTGTCAACACCACGATCCCACCTCTACCACCACTAACCCACTGTCAATACCACGATCCCTCCCCTGCCTCCACTAACCCACTGTCAACACCATGATCCCACCGCTCCCACCACTAACCCACTGTCAATACCACGATCCCTCCCCTGCCTCCACTAACCCACTGTCAATACCACGATCCCTCCCCTGCCTCCACTAACCCACTGTCAATACCACGATCCCTCCCCTGCCTCCACTAACCCACTGTCAATACCACGATCCCTCCCCTGCCTCCACTAACCCACTGTCAATACCACGATCCCACCTCTACCACCACTAACCCGCTGTCAATACCACGATCCCACCTCTACCACCACTAACCCACTGTCAATACCATGATCCCTCCCCTGCCACCACTAACCCACTGTCAATACCATGATCCCTCCCCTGCCACCACTAACCCACTGTCAATACCACGATCCCACCTTTACCACCACTAACCCACTGTCAATACCGCGATCCCTCCCCTGCCACCACTAACCCAGTGTCAATACCACGATCCCACCTCTACCACCACTAACCCACTGTCAATACCACGATCCCACCTCTACCACCACTAACCCACTGTCAATACCATGATCCCTCCCCTGCCACCACTAACCCACTGTCAATACCACGATCCCACCCCTACCACCACTAACCCGCTGTCAATACCACGATCCCTCCCCTGCCTCCACTAACCCGCTGTCAATACCACGATCCCACCTCTACCACCACTAACCCACTGTCAATACCGCGATCCCTCCCCTGCCACCACTAACCCACTGTCAATACCGTGATCCCTCCCCTGCCACCACTAACCCACTGTCAATACCATGATCCCACCTCTACCACCACTAACCCACTGTCAATACCACGATCCCTCCCCTGCCACCACTAACCCAAGGTTAATACCACGATCCCTTCCCTGCCACCACTAACCCACTGTCAATACCGCGATCCCTCCCCTGCCACCACTAACCCACTGTCAATACCACGATCCCTCCCCTGCCACCACTAACCCACTGTCAATACCGTGATCCCTCCCCTGCCACCACTAACCCACTGTCAATACCACAATCCCACTGCTGCCACCACTAACCCACTTCTGACACCGATGTCCCACCGTCAATGCCACCCTCCCATCTCTGCCACTGCTAACCCCCGCCCAACCCCAGTTCTGTTGGTGACGCCTCTATTCCACTAGTGCGCACGGAGCCCAGTGCCCCCTCTGCCAGGTGCCCGCACCCTCCGTTGGGCCCCTCCCCACGGTACTCACGGCCCCACGTTGGACTGGATGGTACTGCCGTCGGAGCAGAGCAGCCGGATCCCGTTCAGCGCCGTGTCGTCCCCGGCGAGCTGGGGCAGCTCCACCTGCAACGGGGCATTGGGGGGAACAAGCCTGGGCATTAGAGACTGGTCCCCCATCAAGGAGATGGGGGGCAGAGGGGCGTGGGGAGTGGGAAATTGAGCAGAGGGGCTCAGGGCTGTGGGTAGGGGGATCCGGGTTGGGAAGGAGGGCAGGGGCAGGGGAAGCTGGGCTGGGGAAGGGGCAGGGGATCTGGGGAGGGTGAAGGGGGCAGGGACTGGGGCAGGGGGGAGCCGGGCTGGGGAAGGAGGCAGGGGATGTGGGGAGGGCAGGGGGGAGCCGGGCTGGCGAGTGTGAATCTTTACCTTCAGGGAGAACCCAACGGCGAAGCTGTTGCCGGGGCAGGACTGTTCCTCGCCCCACGTGCCCCATATCCCCCCATTGCTAACGTGGATCTTGGTCTGGCCCCATGCGCCCCACAGGCAGCAGCCGAGCAGAAGGCCGAGCGTGGCATGCAGGGAGCTGTCCATGGCTGGGTAGGCGAGCGGAGGAAGCCAGCAGCAGATGTGCAGCTCCTGGCACGGGGCAGGGGTGTTTTATACCCGGGGGTGTGGGCTGGGCTGGGTTCCAGCCTGTGTGGGCAGTGCAAAGGGGTCGGTCTTGCCTTCTCTCGGCATGGGGTCAGGGCTATAATTAGGTTAATCCTGCCCCCGACTACCTCGGGGCGCATGATGCAAGGTTCCTACCGCCACACACCTAGGGTTCTGCTGCCTCATCGGCCCAAATCTCCCAGAGCAAACACGTAATGTGACAACACCTCTGACCTCACGCCAAACGATTCAACCATCCCCGCTGACACCGGGGTGCCTTTATGGGGCCAGCATCCCGCTGTTACCACTTTGGATGTCATATCCCAACGCTCACACCACTATGCTGTTACGGTGCCAGGATCCCACCACTGACTCTACTGTTACCACTTTGGACGTAGTATCCCACCGCTAACACCACTATGCCGTTACGACACCAGGATCCCACTGTTAACACTTCAGTGGGAAATAAGGCGTGGGAACGAGGGAGAGGCCGGGTGCCCAGTTCAGAGCGATGTGGATCACAACCCAATACTGTGGTTTGAATGCGGCTAAATGCCACTGTACACAACATGGAACGAGGCGCGTCAGCCGTACACGGGCCGGGGAGTCTCTCCTGGGGAGCAGCGACTCTGAAGCAGATTTGGGGGGCGGGGAGGGTAATCAGCGGAACGTGAGCTCCCGGGGGGACGCTGTGACCAGAAGGGCGAACGCCATCCCAGGCTGCGTAAGCGGGAATCTCGCGTAGGGTCAGAGAGGCGATTTCACTGCTGGATCGGGCCCAGACGCTGCCCACAGTTCCGGCCGGAGGGTGATTCCATCGGAGAGGGGTCAGAGAGGAGCCAGGAGAAGGATTAAAAACCCTGCCTGCGAGTGAGAGACTCCAGGAGCTCAGTTAGCGTAACGAAGAGGCGGCGAAGGGGTGACGGATCCCGGGCTGTAAGTACCGACGCGGGGAGCGAATGTTTCACTGGCAGAGGCAGGTCTAACCCGGTCGAGGGCCGGGAGTTGGAACCAGATGAATTCGGACTGGAAACAAGATGGAAAACGTCTAACAGTGAGGGGGGCTTGTCCCCAGGTTCGCGGTGGAGTCGCGGTCAGTGACAAGTGTTAAACCCGTCTGAGCTAGGGAAGGGCGGTGAGGCCAGGCAGCGTGGATTCGCCGCGGGGTTAGGGCAGCTAGGGGTGGCTGTGACGAGCCAGGCTGGAGTCGGTCTTTCCTGGCAGAAGCAATGACGCTTGTTTTCTGTGGCCTCCAGGAGGCCTGTCTCGGTTTGGCCCCATGTGGTCGTGGCCGGGGCACCAGCAGGGCTTCAAAGCCCATCTGCTCACGCCCAGGCCTGCAGCCCCTACCGCTCATTATGAGTTAATTGTCTGTGTACCTCTGGGGTCATTTCCAGAGCCAGGCAGCCGTCAGGGGTGACTTCCATCGATGTCTCCCTCACGGGGGTGGGGGTCTTCACTCCCATGCACCCGCTGGGTGGCGATGCATAATAAATTGGGGAAACTGAGTCACGCCACTGGTTCACACTGAGATTGCCACAATCCCTGAGTTCTCCACACCTGACATATTATCTCCCCTTTTGGATGGCGGCTGCCCCACCTTCCCAGTCCACACAGATCTCAGCGTCATTCCTTATAATTATAGGCCTGTTCGTCTGACACAGATCCAGGGCGAGATAATGGAGCAGCTGATAGGGGGAGTCAATTAATAAGGAATTAAGGGAGTGTAATGTAATGAATGCCGTTCAGCGGGCTGGGTGGAGAATGGGGCCTTTTGTCAGAGCGGTTACAAAATTGGGTGATTAAGATAATAGCGCTGCTGTAATAACCGTAGATGTCTGGGAGGCGTCTGACTGCGTGCTGCACGGCATCCGGATTGAAAAACTAGACCGGCCTCAAATGAACATAGGAAATGGATTCAAAACCGGCTAACTGATGGCTCTCCGAACGGAATCGGAAATGGGACATCGTCAGCGAGCCGCGGTGTTTCCTTGGGCTCCGGCAGGGCTCAGTTCCTGGCACGACGCTGGTTAACTGCTTTATCGAAGAGTCGGAAGAAAACATAAAATCACCCTGAGAAAGTTTGCAGATGACCCAAAGAATCAGGGGAATGGGGAATAAGGAAGAGGCCGGGGCACTGGTCCAGAGCGATGTGGGTCACAAGTCATCGATGGCTGTTAGCCAGGCTGGGCAGGGATGGTGTCCCTGGCCTCTGTTTGCCAGGAGCTGGGGGTGGGCGACAGGGGATGGATCACTTGGTGATTATCTGTTCTGTTCATTCCCTCTGGGGCACCTGGCATTGGCCACTGTCTCTCGCCATAACAAAGAGATGGCTAAGGGGTGGCTCGATCCCAGTCTGTCAGTACCTACGCGGGGAGCAAATATTACCCCCTTTCTGCTACAAACTGGTGTATTTCACGCTCTAGACCCCAGCCCTGGAACAGCGCCTGACGCCGTTCCCCTCCATCGGAAATCTCACCCGGACACCAGTGCCCCCTGTCCAGGGAGCGACTCGGCCCCCGGTCCAAGTTGAAATCTGACCTCCTCGTGCCAACAGCTTCCCCCAACAGGCGTCTGCATCACCAACGTCACTAAGAGCCATGCAGCATTTCTCCCAAGCCTCAGCATCCGCTCGCACGCAACGAACTTCCCAGAGGAACAGCCTGGTTGATGCCACACGGGGTTTTTTCCCCAAGTTTTCCTACCATTGCACCGTGTGGCCTTGAAACCGCCGCTCCGGGCAGTGAAGTGCCCCATATATTGTTGCTAGGGCCCCCCAGGGCCAGGCACAGTGAGCCAACGCCCCTCTCCCATCCTCGAAAGCCGTCCTGAATGGACATCAGGGAGGCGACCGCTCTGCGGGGGGATGGGCGTGGAAGGGGTGGACTGGTGCTGGGATCGGTTAACGTGACCGGCCGTGTTCAGGGCTGGGCGCTGGGGAGGCCGGGGCCGGTGGGGAGAAGCGGGAGCAGGGCTGGGGCTGGAGCAGAGGCTGTGACAGACGCCCGGGAGGATTGCAGCCACGTCCCACGCGATGGGGAGAGACACCCCGGATGCCTGGAATGTGCGTGACACCCCGGTGCCAACCTCGGCCGCCTGGCGGGCGTCGTTAGGGGCTGGCTGACGATGATCCTGCCCCGGGCCCAGCCTGGTGGTGAAACGACGCTTCCTCCAGGAACTGGAGTCACTCGGCTAATTAACGCAGCCAGGAACAAGCCCGGAGAAGCTGCAGGGCGTGGCGCAAGACCAGGGACCGGTCCGACCGGGTTCCAGATGCCGGGCCAGCGAAGCAGGAGAGCCAGCGGAGAGCAAGCCCTGGCCTGGGGCCGGATGGGAGCCAGCACCCCTTAGAGGGGACAGGCCCTGTGCCCCATTCCCTGCCCCCCGAGCCAGCCAGTCCCTGCTTGTGCTGGCCTGAGGAGCCCACTGTGAAATATTTGTCTCCCTCTATGTTCACTGTAACGCTTTATCCCGCGGCTTTGGTGCGTTCGGATGAGGTTCTTGATGTCGATCTTTAATTGACCTGTTTTATGCCAACTCTGTTTACCGGCACGTTTGGGTTCGCGGGTGTGGTTAGAGGTTGATAGATGTTGGGCTGCGTGGATGTGTCGCCCTAGCCCTGCACAGACCTCGAGTGAACCGCCCAATGACTGCAAGATCCGTTAAGGAACAAAGGCGCCCAGCCAGGTTTATTGTCGACGAAGCATAGTACTAATATCCCGCTGACGCTACCGGACCATTAATACATGTATGCCTGTAACAATGACCAGCTCAGTGAACGGCAGGACTTTCTGTTCCTCCCTAGGCCAGACAAAGACACTCCCTCTGAGTTACAACTTTGTACCCCGATATAAACAAGTTACAAACTGCCTCTGACATAGTTCGTTACTTCCTCCTGACATGGCCAGTTATCACCCATCACCTTGTACATGTTGGTTCGAACAAAATATCTCTATTATGTTCTGTCATCCTGACCTTATCTTTGAGGAAGGGACTGTGTGTTCCTGTTATCCTTGGGGAATGTTTTTCTCCCATCCTTGATATCCGGATGTTCTGATACCACTTGATATCGGGAGGTGTTCGTGTCAGTGCTCTGTGACTAGCACTTCTGAGGAATGTGAATTTCTGCAATATCAGCCCTGTTCTTGCCAAATTCTGTGAGCAGGTCCTGCCTCATACCAGGCCTCTGATACATGGGCTTATGTCTCCGACTCTCTTCCTAGCACCTCCGTTCACAAACAATGCACTGTCTCACCCCCTGCGCGGTCCTGCTCGTGCTTACGCTGTGAAGCGTCATCAGACCCTTCGAAATCGAAGCTGCCCGTCGCTCCCTCCCGTTCTCAAAGCACTTTACCAAAGAGGGGAACAACATTCTCCCCATGGGGAAACTGAGGCAAAGCAGAGTCATAGAATCAGAGAACTAGAAGGGACCTCGTGAGGTCTCTAGTCCTGTCCCCTGCACTCGTGGCAGGACTAAGTATTATCTAGACCAGCCCTTACAGGTGTTTGTCCAACCGGATCTTAAAAATCCCCAACGATGGAGATTCTACAACCTCCCTGGGCAATTTATTCCAGTGCTTAGCCCCCCTGAAAGGAAGTTTTTCCTAATGTCCAACCTAAACCGCCCTGGCTGCAATTTAAGCCCATTGCTTCTTACCCTGTCCTCAGAGGTTAAGAAGAACAATTTTTCTCCCTCTTCCTTGTAACAACCTTTTATGTACTTGAAAACTGGTATCATGTCCCCTCTCAGTCTTCTCTTCTCCAGACTAAACAAACCCACGTTTTTCAATCTTCTCCCATCGCTCATGTTTTCTAGACCTTTCATCTTTTTTGTTGCTCTTCTCTGGACTCTCTCCAATTTGTCCACATCTTTCCTGAAATGTGGGGCCCAGAACTGGACACAATACTCCACTTAAGGCCTAATCAGCGCCGAGTAGAGCAGAAGAATTACTTCTCGTGTCTTGCTTACAACACTCCTGCTAATACATCCCACAATGTTGTTTGCTTTTTTTGCAACAGCGTCACACTGTTGACTCGCATTTAGCTTGTGGTCCACTATGACCTCCCGAGATCCCTTTCCATAGTACTCCTTCCTAGGCCGTCATTTCCCATTTTGTATGCAGGGCCGGCTACAGGCACCAGCCCACCAAGCTTGTGCTTGGGGCGGCACCTGGAGGGGGGCGGCGTGGCACTCCGGCTCCAGCCGCCAGGGAGAGCGGGGCCACGGCCGGGCACTCTGCCCTCCGCCCCGCGCTCTGGCCGGTCAGGGAGAGCGGAGCTGCAGCAGGCTCTCCGCCCTCCGCCCCGCGCTCTGGCCGGTCAGGGAGAGCGGGCCCGCGGCCGGGCTCGGCGCCCTCCCCTGCCGCGCTGGGGGGCGGCGGGAGGCTTTTTTGCCTGGGGCAGCAAAAAAGCCAGAGCCAGCCCTGTTTGTATGTGTGCAACTGATTGTTCCTTCCTAGGTGGAGAACTTTGCATTTGTGCTTATTGAATTTCATCCTATTTACTTCAGACCATTTCTCCGGTTTGTCCAGATCATTTTGAATTTTAATCCTATCCTCCAAAGCACTTGTAACCCCTCCCAGCTTGGTATCGTCCACAAATTTTATAAGTGTCCTCTCTAGGCCATTATCTAAATCATTGATGAAGATATTGAACAGAACCAGACCCAGAACCGATCTCTGCGGGACTCCACTCGTTATGCCCTTCCAGCATGACTGTGAACCACCGATAACTACTCTGTGGGGACAGTTTTCCAACCAGTTTTGTGCCCACCTTATAGCAGCTCCATCTAGGTTGTATTTCCCTAGTTTGTTTATGAGAAGGTCATGCGAGACAGTATCAAAAGTCTTACTAAAGTCAAGATATACCACATCTATCGCTTCCCCCCAGCCACAAGGCTTGTTACCCTGTCAAAGAAAGCTATCGGGTTGGTTTGACACGATTTGTTCTTGACAAATCATAGAATCACAGAATATCAGGGTTGGAAGGGATCTCAGGAGGTATCTAGTCCAACCCCCTCATAGCAGGACCAAGCCCAACTAAATCAACCCAGCCAGGGCTTTGTCAAGCCGGGCCTTAAAAACCTCCAAGGATGGAGATTCCACCACCTCCCTAGGGAACCCATTCCAGTGCTTCACCACCCTCCTAGTGAAATAGTGTTTCCTAATATCCAACCTGGACCTCCCCCACTGCAACTTGAGACTATTACTCCTTGTTCTGTCATCTGCCACCACCGAGAACAGCCGAGCTCCATCCTCTTTGGAACCCCCCTTCAGGTAGTTGAAAGCAGCTATCAAATCACTGAGCCTTAATCAGTGGGTGGGGCATTCATACAGGCCAGGGCTTTATAAAGCAGCGCACAAGCGACCAGGGAGCTTTTGCGACCAGGGGCTGCTAACAGGGAGTTTCGCAAGGGAGTTTGGAAGGGAGCAGGAAGGGGACGAGGGTCCCTTGCCGGTTCTATCTTTTTTCCCTTTATTCCCCTTAAAACCTATAAGCCAACTACATTCAAAACTTCTTGCTTAAACAACCCTTTCAGCGGACAGGGGGCTGCAGACGGGAGTTTGACAGAGGGAGGCTTACGATGGTTAGGAAGACCCGCAACACCTGTGCCAGCACTGCTACTGTCTCCTCCACCTGTGCCTGTAGCCAGACAGAGCGCCTGAGCATGGATGCCTCTACCCAGATCCTGGTGTGGTTTTGCAGAGACTGTAACTTGCAATTTCCACTTACTGATATCCAGGCTGCGGGGACCATCCAATGTGAGAGGTGCCTGCTGGTGGAATCTCTCAGGCAGCAGGTGGGAGAGCTACAGGAGGAGGTGGCTAGGTTGAGGAGCATCCGAATCCACGAGCAATTCCTCGACAGTGTCCAGGTGGAGACAGCTGAGGTAGCTGTCCCAGTACACAGGACTGCTGATACACCACTGGTGGAGGAGGAGATGGCTCAGGGGGGACACTGGCAGCTGGTTACTTCTGGCATCAGGCAGTGCTCCACCCTTGCTCCGAACCCTCCTGCCGTGGTTATAGGTAACCGTTATGCTCTTCTTGATACAGGAAAGAAGGAATCACCCCCTACAGTAAAGGAGGAGAAGCCTCGTACCCCTAAGGCTGGAGAGTCTGCTGCCACCACTGCGAATAGGAAACGTAGGGTAGTGGTGGTCGGAGACTCTTTGCTGAGGGGGACGGAGGCGCCCATCTGTCGCCCTGACATTTCATCTCAGGAGGTATGCTGCCTGCCGGGGGCCCGTATCCAAGACGTTACAGAGGCATTGTCGAGGATTATCCAACCCTCTGACTACTACCCCATGCTACTCATCCATGTGGGCACAAATGATACTGCGCGGTGTGACGCTGAGCGGATCAAGAGTGACTACAGGGCTCTGGGAGTACAGGTGAAGGAGTTTGGAGCGCAGGTGGTATTCTCTTCAATTCTTCCTGTCAAAGGTAGGGGCCCGGGCAGAGACAGATGCATCATGGAGGTGAATGCCTGGCTGCGAAGATGGTGTCGCCAGGAGGGCTTTGGCTTCCTAGACCACGGGGTGCTATTCGAGGAAGGACTGCTAGGCAGAGATGTTGAATTAAGCCTGGACACGTCCACACGACGAAGCCCTTTCTTTCGATTTAAAGGGTCCTTTAAACCGGTTTCTTTACACCACCTTCGACGAGGGGATTAGCGATAAAACCGGTCTTTGCGGGTTGGAATTGGGGTAGTGTGGACGGAATTCGACGTTATTGGCCTCCGGGAGCTATCCCACAGTGCTTCATTGTGACCGCTCTGGACAGCACTCTCAACTCAGATGCACTGACCAGGTAGACAGGAAAAGACCCGCGAATGTTTGAATTTCATTTCCTGTTTGCCCAGCGTGGAGAGCACAGGTGACCACGCAGAGCTCATCAGCACAGGTAACCGTGATGGAGTCTCAGGATCGCAAAAGAGCTCCAGCATGGACCGAACGGGAGGTACGGGATCTGCTCGCCATATGGGGAGATGAATCAGTGCTAGCTGAACTCCGTAGCAGTAAAAGAAATGGCAAAGTATTAGAAAAGATCTCCAAGGCCATGAAGGACCGAGGCCATAACAGGGACACACAGCAGTGCCGCGTGAAAATTAAGGAGCTAAGGCAAGCCTACCACAAAGCCAGAGAAGCAAATGGAAGGTCCGGGGCAGAGCCGCAAACTTGCCGCTTCTACGCGGAGCTGCATGCCATGCTAGGGGGTGCAGCCACCACTACCCCAACTGTGTGCTATGACTCCGTCAATGGAGAAACACACAGGGAAGACGGTTAGGGGAACGAGGAAGATGAGAATGGAGGTAATGTAGGTAGCTCACAGCAGCAAGGAAGCGGAGAAACCGGTTTCCCCAACAGCCAGGATATGTTTGTCACCCTGGACCTGGAACCAGTAACCCCCAAACCAAGACCCTGAGGGCACACAGGGGACCTCTGGTGAGTGTACCTTTGTAAATATTACACATGGTTTAAAAGCAAGCGTGTTTAATGATTAATGATTAATTTGCCCTGGCAATCGCGGCCAGTACAGCTACTGGAAAAGTCTGTTAACGTGTATGGGGATGGAGCGGAAATCCTCCAGGGACATCTCCAGAAAGCTCTCCTTCATGTACTCCCAAAGCCTTTGCAAAAGGTTTCTGGGGAGGGCTGCCTTATCCCGTCCGCCATAGTAGGACACTTTACCACGCCAGGCCAGTAGCACGTAGTCTGGAATCATTGCATAACAAAGCATGGCAGCGTATGGTCCCGGTGTTTGCTGGCATGCAGACAACATCCATTCCTTATCTCTCTTTGTTATCCTCAGGAGAGTGATATCATTCACGGTCACCGGGTTGAAATGGGGTGATTTTATTAAGGGGACATTCAGAGGTGCCCGTTCCTGCTCTTCTGAACAGAAATGTTCCCCACTGTTAACCACGCGGTGGGGGGAGGGGTGAAGTGATCATCCCAGAGAATCGGGTGTGTGTGGGGGGGGGGGTTTACTTGGGTTTGTGCTGCATGTTAACCCAGAAACCGCAGCCCCTCCTTTTACATTGAAAACCTATTTTAAATGGCCAACCCAATTCATCCTTGATATGGGAAATGAGGGCGCTGCTGTTTGAAACCATTCCCACATGTTAAGAAGGTTAAAAAAGCCAAAAGACTGTGGCTTACCATGGCTGCCTGCAAGCCGAAATCTGTTGCCTGGCACTGCGTGAGTGATCTCTCACACCAAACCGGCAGGCAGAGGAAAAATGCGACCTTGTAACGAAAGAGTGTACCCATTGTTCTCTAAAATGTGTCTTTTTTAAACACCTCTCCCTTCTCCTCCACCAGCTGCAAATGTTTCTCCTTTGCAGAGGCTCGTGAACATTAGAAAGAGAAAACGGTGGACGCGGGACGATATGTTCACGGAGCTGCAGATGTCCTCCCACGCTGATAGAGCACAGCAGAATGCGTGGAGGCAGTCAATGTCGGACATGAGAAAAGCACAATATGAACGACAGGAGAGGTGGCGGGCTGAATGGCGGGATGAAAAGAGCAAGTGGCGGGCTGAAGATGATAGGTGGCGTCAGCTTGCAGACAGACGGCAAGAGTGAATGCTCCGTCTGCTGGAGCATCAAACTGATATGCTCGAGCGTATGGTTGAGCTGCGGGAAAGGCAGCAGGAGCAGAGACCGCCGCTACAGCCCCTGTGTAACCAACAGCCCTCCTCCCCAAGTCCCATAGCCTCCTCACCCAGACGCCCAAGAACACAGTGGGGGGGCCTCCGGCCACCCAGTCACTCCACCCCAGACGATTGCCCGAGCATCAGAAGGCTGGCCTTCAATAAGAGTTAAAGTTTTAAAATGCAGTGTGTCCTTTTCCATCCCTCCTCCCTCACCCATCCCAGGCTACCTTGGCAATTATCCCCCTACTTGTGTGATGAATTAATAAAGAATGCATGAATGTGAAATAACAATGACTTTATTGCCTCTGCAAGCGGTGCTCGAAGTGGGGAGGGGAGGGGAGGGTGGTTGGTTTACAGGGAAGTAGAGTGAACCGGGTGGGGGGGGTTGGAGGGTTCATCAAGGAGAAACAAACAGAAGTTTCACACCATAGCCTGGCCAGTCACAAAACTCGTTTTCAAAGCTTCTCTGATGCGCACCACGCCCTGCTGTGCTCCTCTAACCGCCCTGGTGTCTGGCTGCGCGTAATTAGCGGCCAGGCGAGTTGCCTCAACCTCCCACCCTGCCATAAATGTCTCCCCCTTACTCTCACAGATATTGTGGAGCGCACAGCAAGCAGCAATAACAATGGGGATATTTTTTTCGCTGAGGTCTGAGCAAGTCAGTAAGCTGCGCCAGCGCGCTTTTAAACGTCCAAATGCACATTCCACCACCATTCGGCACTTGCTCAGCCTATAGTTGAACAGGTCCTGACTCCTGTCCAGGCTGCCTGTGTATGGCTTTATGAGCCATGGCATTAAGGGGTAGGCTGGGTCCCCAAGGATCACGATAGGCATTTCAACATCCCCAACGGTTACTTTCTGGTCCGGGAAGAAAGTCCCTTCCTCCAGCTTTCGAAACAGACCAGAGTGCCTGAAGACGCGAGCATCATGTACCTTTCCTGGCCATCCCACGTTGATGTTGGTGAAACGTCCCTTGTGATCCACCAGGGCTTGAAGCAGCATTGAAAAGTACCCCTTGCGGTTTATGTACTCGGTGGCTTGGTGCTCCGGTGCCAAGATAGGGATATGGGTTCCGTCTATGGCCCCACCACAGTTTGGGAATCCCATTTCATCAAAACCATCCACTATTGCCTGCACGTTGCCCAGAGTCACTACCCTTGATATCACCAGGTCTTTCATTGCCCTGGCAACTTGGATCACAGCAGCCCCCACAGTAGATTTGCCCACTCCAAATTGATTCCCGACTGACCGGTAGCTGTCTGGCGTTGCAAGCTTCCACAGGGCTATCGCCACTCGCTTCTCAATTGTGAGGGCTGCTCTCATCCTGGTATTCTGGCGCTTCAGGGCAAGGGAAAGCAAGTCACAAAGTTCCATGAAAGTTTCGCAGCCACTGGGAATCGTCCCACACCTGCAGCACGATGCGGTCCCACCAGTCTGTGCTTGTTTCCCGGGCCCAGAATCGGCGTTCCACGCCATGAACCTGCCCCAGTAACATCATGATTTCCACATTGCTGGGGCCTGTGCCTTGTGAGAGGTCTATGTCCATGTCAATTTCCTCATCACTCTCTTCGCCGCGCTGCAATCGCCTCCTCGGCTGGTCCGGGTTTCGCCTTGGCATGTCCTGGCTCTGCATATACTCCAGGACAATGCGCGTGGTGTTCATAGTGCTCATAATTGCCGCGGTGATCTGAGCGGGCTCCATGATCCCAGTGCTAGCTATGGCGCCTGGTCAGAAAAAAGGCGCGAAACTAGTATCTGATGGACCAGGGGAAGGAGGGAGGGAGGGCGGGCCGAGTGACGACATGGCGTACAGGTACAGGGAATTAAAATCAAGAAAGGTGGCTGTGCATCAAGGAGAAACACAAACAACTGTCACACAGAATGGTCCCCCCAAAGATTAAACTGAAAACCCTGGGTTTAGCAGGCCGTTGATTTCACGGAGGGAGGGGAAGCAAATGAATACAGAACAAATCTATTTTTTACATCTTAAGCTGGCAGCCGACGGTGCAGCATGACTGATAGCCTCTGCAGTACGACGACGATGGATACCAGTCGTAATATACCATCTTCTACCAAAAGGCAAGGGGCTGCTGCTCTGTAGCAATGCAGCCCCACGTCTGCCAGCCCCACGTCTGCCAGCACCTCGGCCTCTTCTGGGTCTTAGCAGACAATACTGGGCAATTGGCAGAAAATAGCATACTACGACCGATAGCCATCATCATCGAGACAGTAGCATGTCTGCCCAGGTGCCCATGATTGACAGCCACTGCAGTATGACGACGACGGATACCAATCGTAATATACCATCTTCTACCAAAGGGCAAGGGGCTGGTGCAATGCAGCCCTACGGCTGCCAGCCCCACGGCTATTAGTCATGCTACACTGTCTACCGCCAAAAGGCAGTTAGCAGCTGCTGCTGTGTAGCAATGCAGTCCCACGTCCGCCGGCACCCAGAGGACATATGGTGACGGTGAGCTGAGCGGGCTCCATGCTTGCCGTGGTATGTTGTCTGCACAGGTAACCCGGGTAAAAAGGCGCGAATCGATTGTCTGCCGGTGCTCTGACGGAGGGGGAGGGGCCTGATGACATGTACCCAGAGCCCCCCGCGACACTGTTTTGCATCATTCAGACACTGGGATTTCAACCCAGAATTCCAATGGGCTGCGGAGACTGCGGGAACTGTGGGATAGCTACCCATAGTGCAATGCTCCGGAAGTCGACGCTAGCCTCGGTACTGTGGACGCGGTCTGCCGACTAGAGCACTTACAGCATTTTATGTGGGGACACACACAATCGGCTGTATACAACCGATTTCTATAAAACCGGCTTCTATAAATTCGACCTAATTTCGTAGTGTAGACATACCCTTAGATGCCTATATACAAATGCGAGAAGTATGGGGAATAAGCAGGAAGAACTGGAAGTGCTAATAAATAAATACAACTATGACATTGTTGGCATCACTGAAACTTGGTGGGATAATACACGTGATTGGAATGTTGGTGTGGATGGGTACAGCTTGCTCAGGAAGGATAGACAGGGGAAAAAGGGAGGAGGTGTTGCCTTGTATATTAAAAATGTACACACTTGGACTGAGGTAGAGATGGACATAGGAGACGGAAGTGTTGAGAGTCTCTGGGTTAGGCTAAAAGGGGTAAAAAACAAGGGAGATGTCATGCTAGGAGTCTACTACAGGCCACCTAACCAGGTGGAAGAGGTGGATGAGGCTTTTTTTAAACAAATAACAAAATCATCCAAAGCCCAAGATTTGGTGGTGATGGGGGACTTCAACTATCCGGATATATGTTGGGAAAATAACACAGCGGGGCACAGACTATCCAACAAATTCTTGGACTGCATTGCAGACAACTTTTTATTTCAGAAGGTTGAAAAAGCTACTGGGGGGAAGCTGTTCTAGACTTGATTTTAACAAATAGGGAGGAACTCGTTGAGAATGTGAAAGTAGAAGGCAGCCTGGGTGAAAGTGATCATGAAATCATAGAGTTTGCAATTCTAAGGAAGGGTAGAAGGGAGAACAGCAAAATAGAGACAATGGATTTCAGGAACACAGATTTTGGGAAGCTCAGAGAGCTGATAGGTAAGGTCCCATGGGAATCAAGACTGAGGGGAAAAACAACTGAGGAGAGTTGGCAGTTTTTCAAAGGGACACTATTAAGGGCCCAAAAGCAAGCTATTCCACTGGTTAGGAAAGATAGAAAATGTGGCAAAAGACCCCCTTGGCTTAACCACGAGATCTTGCATGATCTAAAAAATAAAAAGGAGTCATATAAAAATGGAAACTAGGACAGATTACAAAGGATGAATATAGGCAAACAACACAGGAATGCAGGGGCAAGATTAGAAAGGCAAAGGCACAAAATGAGCTCAAACTAGCTACAGGAATAAAGGGAAACAAGACGACTTATCAATACATTAGAAGCAAGAGGAAGACCAAAGACAGGGTAGGCCCACTGCTCAGTGAAGAGGGAGAAACAGAAACAGGAAACTTGGAAATGGCAGAGATGCTTAATGACTTCTTTGTTTCGGTCTTCACCGAGAAGTCTGAAGGAATGCCTAACATAGTGAATGCTAATGGGAAGGGGGTAGGTTTAGCAGATAAAATAAAAAAAGAACAAGTTAAAAATCACTTAGAAAAGTTAGATGCCTGCAAGTCACCTGGGCCTGATGAAATGCATCCTAGAATACTCAAGGAGCTAATAGAGGAGGTATCTGAGCCTCTAGCTATTATCTTTGGAAAGTCATGGGAGACGGGAGAGATTCCAGAAGACTGGAAAAGGGCAAATATAGTGCCCATCTATAAAAAGGGAAATAAAAACAACCCAGGAAACTACAGACCAGTTAGTTTAACTTCTGTGCCAGGGAAGATAATGGAGCAAGTAATTAAGGAAATCATCTGCAAACACTTGGAAGGTGGTAAGGTGATAGGGAACAGCCAGCATGGATTTGTGAAGAACAAATCATGTCAATCCAATCTGATAGCTTTCTTTGATAGGATAACGAGCCTTGTGGATAAGGGTGAAGCTGTGGATGTGGTATACCTAGACTTTAGTAAGGCATTTGATACAGTCTCGCATGATATTCTTATCGATAAACTAGGCAAATACAATTTAGATGGGGCTACTATAAGGTGGGTGCATAACTGGCTGGATAACCGTACTCAGAGAGTTGTTATTAATGGTTCCCAATCCTGCTGGAAAGGCATAACAAGTGGAGTTCTGCAGGGGTCTGTTTTGTGACCGGCTCTGTTCAATATCTTCATCAACGACTTAGATATTGGCAAAGACAATACGCTTATTAAGTTTGCGGATGATACCAAACTGGGAGGGATTGCAACTGCTTTGGAGGACAGGGTCATAATTCAAAATGATCTGGACAAATTGGAGAAATGGTCTGAGTTAAACAGGATGAAGTTTAACAAAGACAAATGCAAAGTGCTCCACTTAGGAAGGAACAATCAGTTTCACACATACAGAATGGGAAGAGACTGTCTAGGAAGGAGTACGGCAGAAAGGGATCTAGGGGTCATAGTGGACCACAAGCTAAATATGAGTCAACAGTGTGATGCTGTTGCAAAAAAAGCAAACATGATTCTGGGATGTATTAACAGGTGTGTTGTGAGCAAGACACGAGAAGTCATTCTTCCGCTCTACTCTGCTCTGGTTAGGCCTCAGCTGGAGTATTGTGTCCAGTTCTGGGCACCGCATTTCAAGAAAGATGTGGAGAAACTGGAAAGGGTCCAGAGAAGAGCAACAAGAATGATTAAAGGTCTTGAGAACATGACCTATGAAGGAAGGCTGAAAGAATTGGGTTTGTTTAGTTTGGAAAAGAGAAGACTGAGAGGGGACATGATAGCAGTTTTCAGGTATCTAAACGGGTGTCATAAGGAGGAGGGAGAAAACTTGTTCACCTTAGCCTCTAAGGATAGAACAAGAAGCAATGGGTTTAAACTGCACCAAGGGAGGTCTAGGTTGGACATTAGGAAAAAGTTCCTAACTGTCAGGGTGGTTAAACACTGGAATAAATTGCCTAGGGAGGTTGTGGAATCTCCATCTCTGGAGATATTTAAGAGTAGGTTAGATAAATGTCTATCAGGGATGGTCTAGACAGTATTTGGTCCTGCCATGCGGGCAGGGGACTGGACTCGATGACCTCTCGAGGTCCCTTCCAGTCCTAGAATCTATGAATCTATGAAATCCCCCCTCATTCTTCTCTTCTGCAGACTAAACAATCCCAGTTCCCTCAGCCTCTCCTCATAAGTCATGTGCTCCAGACCCCTAATCATTTTTGTTGCCCTCCGCTGGACTCTTTCCAATTTTTCCACATCCTTCTTGTAGTGTGGAGCCCAAAACTGGACACAGTACTCCAGGTGAGGCCTAACCAATGTCGAATAGAGGGGAACGATCACGTCCCTCGATATGTTGGCAATGACCCTACTTATACAGCCCAAAATGCCGTTAGCCTTCTTGGCAACAAGAGCACACTGTTGACTCATATCCAGCTTCTCGTCCACTGTAACCCCTAGGTCCTTTTCTTCCATCCTGATGGTTACTTATCACCTTACTATCTTCTAGATGTTTGCAAATTGATACTTTTATTATTTGCTCCATTATCTTTCCGGGTACAGAAGTTAAGCTGACCGGTCTGTAATTCCCTGGGTTGTCCTTATTTCCCTTTTTAGAGATGGGCACTAGATTTGCCCTTTTCCAGTCCTCTGGAATCTCTCCCATCTTCCATGACTTTTCAAAGATAATCGCTAATAGCTCAGATGTCTCCTCAGTCAGCTCCTTGAGTATTCTAGGATGTATTTCATCAGGCCCTGGTGATTTGAAGACATCTAACTTGTCTAAGTAATTTTTGACTTGTTCTTTCCCTATTTTAGTCTCTGATCCTACCTCATTTTCACTGGCATTCACTATGTTAGACGTCCAGTCGCCACCAACCTTCTTGGTGAAAACCGAAACAAAGACGTCATTAAGCACCTCTGCCATTTCCACATTTTCTGTTATTGTCTTTCCCCCCTCATTGAGTAACGGGCCTACCCTCTCCTTGGTCTTCCTCTTGCTTCTAATGTATTTGTAGAATATTTTCTTGTTTCCTTTTATGTCCCTAGCTAGTTTGATCTTGTTATGTGCCTTGGCCTTTCTAATTTTGTCCCTACATACTTGTGTTATTTATTTATATTCATCCTTTGTAATTTTATCCTTTATAATTTGACCCTCATAAAATGATGTGGCCGAGGTCACTCAGCAGAGCTGGAACTCCCAGTTTCAGGTGCTGGTCTCATGGCTGGGCCGCGCCGTTGCCCTGTGGTTTCCCAGGGCTCCTGCCCACCCCTCCGCCCCCATCTGGTGCATTTTGTTGTCATGCAATGGGGCTACAGGTCATGCTGGGGATCGTTTGCAATGCGCAGTCACTCCCAGGGCCAGGGAGGGAAAGCTGTTCCCGGGAAGCGTCCCACAACTCTGAGGTAGTTCTGTTCCGGTTCCCGAGTCTCCCCACAGCGGCTGAACGTACGTTGGCGATGCGCCGCTCTCCAGTCGGTGCTCGCTTGCCAGATTTCCATTTTCCCAGCCCTCGTCTTTTAGCCACTGTTAGCGGAAGCCCAACAGATCGATTCAGCTTCCAGTTAACTGCTTGCAACATGATTTTATCCGAGAGGAAAAGATTCGAGCTGCAGTTGAGCTCTGCCCCAAACTTACAGGTATCCCACTCCCCTCCCCACTTCCTGACTTTCCCGTGTCTAGCCCCCTGTGATGAAGTGGGGGATTTTCTTGTTTTTTCAATGGTTTGCATGCAGAGGGGGTGGGACGCAGTTTCCCTGGGTGTTACTGGTTTAACGAGGGGAGGGGAGAGGGAGTTTGTTGTTACACAGGACCGGAGAGGGAACTTGGGACCCCAGCCAATGGCCTGGCGAATGGAGACCCCAGTGACTTGTGACCTGGTGACCCGGAGGCCCAGCTCGGGAGTCGCAGCCGGTTCTGGCCAGTGGGAGGACAAAGGGCTGTGAAGCGAGGACCCAGTGACCTGACCAGCCAGTTCCAGCCAGAGGGGCCAGAGGACGGAAGAGAGGAGAGGCGGCCCAGGCGACTCAGTTTACCTGGAGAGAAGACAATGGACAGAGGCAGGACTTGGGGCAGGTGATATCAGATGCCCAGCTGGGAAGCACGGGGGGTGGGTGGGGACCTTGGGACCGGACAGAGAGGGAGCAGGCAGAGCCCACCTGGATGCTGGACAGACCTAGACATCCTGTGCTGAGGGAGGCCAATGTTATGCTTATAAGAAGGACATAGGATCTTTTTCAGGGGAAAAGGCAACACACCGCGTTTATTGAAGATACAACAATTAGCATATGCATTCATTCACACACACACACACACTGTCCCGCCAGTCAATGTTATAGTTACCACTCCAGAGTCCGGATCAATCGAGCAGCCAGCTAGGTTGATCACGGGTAGGGAGGAGCCGGGTTCTGTCGGTCGCAACACGGGAAGTCTTGTCAGGACGAAGCCAAAGTTTCATGGGAAGGCCTCCTGTTTATATAGTGATTTTCCTTCATTGGGACCCCCATGAGTTTTGCACCGTCCTGCTGTAATCAATCGCCGTTTGACGAGTGCTTGTTTTCTTAAATTGTCCTTCTCATTCTTTATCACAGCTCTCTTGTCCCCATGGATAGGCGCCTGTCTCGTCTTTAGTGTCGTGAAGTTGCCCTTTTTTGACATTTTAGTAGGGGCATGTTGCTGCCTCCTGGCTCCCTCGCGTTTGGTTTTAGGTTGTTGGTTTTTTGTATATTTGGCCTTGACACTTAATTTTTTATACACACATTTTTTATTCACACGCAGAACAGAATTAATGTACACAGAACGTTTTGAACAGGAACATCAAGTTGCAATGCGGAAGAAAAGCAATCACGGCATTTTTTAAACTTATTTTAAAATGCTAAACCTACAACAAAGCGGTGACCTTAAAAGGTCTGTTACCGCCTTGAAATTTTACCAAATGGCCCATTAAGCCGTTCCTTTCCGCTGTCCAAAAAGGGTGGCTGGCAGGATATGGTCAAATTATACACCAAGACATTTAATACACGCTATGTTATTATTTTTTATTTTAAATGATATAAAATACAAACATCAAATTTGACTACTACCCGTCCCCCTTTTGACCCCTCAAGAACAATTCTTGAGTGGGTGAACTCGTTCATAGCAATGTCCCGAGAGGCCATTTGAGCTCATGGTTGTCATTGAACGAACATGTTTTTGGTTTAACAGCACATACAACACATTCCTAGCAAGCAAACACAGGACAGTAGTAATGGGTGGAACATGATGGACAATATGCCCGTAGAGGTCGGGGACCAATGTCGTACCCGTGAGAGGCTGTTAGTTCTTTTTCAGACCTAGCAATTTTTAGCATGTCTTTATTCGCACGTAATATTTGAATGACCCGCATCCCTGTATCCCTCTGTGTCTTGTAAAAACCAAGGACCTTTTTTGTTGTTTTAAAAGATGCTTTAATACCCGAACATTCCCAACTATTACCCAAAACATTGCATGTTCCAGTGATGCTAAACTAAGAATTTGACAGCTTAGTACATTTTATGGCGAAGGCCGTTGTATTTTTTAATTTTATTTGTACCAAATTTACAGTATTATTTGCCGGCTTGTGAACGAGACTATTTTGGCATTGTGACAAGAAACTGAACTTATTTTTAATGACCTCCAGGTCTATAGTTGTTTATAATTCCAGCTCTAAATTTAACTCCTCCTAATTTGGTGTCTACTCCATTTCGTTTTGCTCGGCCATTGGAGTGTTTTTAATCCAGGCCGTTATAATAGGAAGGGAGTAGGGTGAACATTTAGGTTCCAATTTACTACGGGGTATTGGACAGTTCTCCACAATAACTGTTCGGATCGTTCCTGTCTTAACAGGCTTATTTTACTGATATGGTAATTGTGGGTAGCTGGAACTCCAGGTATCCCCCTAGGGACTCTCTATTTTGACCCTTATTCCCCAGTGGTTTGGTATTCCTGTGGTGTTTATAAGTCCCACTTCCCCTTCCCAGGCATAAGTATTGGTATTTTTTAAGGGTTTTAAGAGTTGGCTACTGTTTTTATCATACCGTTTTATGAGGATCACTGGATTACGGGTAGGAATCCATGATTGGCTGGCACGGAGTGAATTATTCCTTAAATATTGGCTGCATCTTCTCCCATGATCGCTCTAATCATCCGGGCACTGAAAGTTCCCAGAAGCAGGTAAAGCCAAACCTTACACTGGAGTAGGATTACCATATTCAAACATTTAAAAAAGAGGACACTCCATGGGGCCCTGGTCCGGCCCCCGGCCCTGCCCCAACTCCGCCCCTTCCCCGCCCCGGCCCCGCCCCAACCCCAACCCTTCTCCGCCCCCATTCCAACCCCTTCCCCAAAGTCCCTGCCCCAACTCTGCCCCCTCCTCTGAGCACCCCGCATTCCCCCTCCTCCCTCCTGCTCTGATCTTGGTTGGGGGTTGCTAAGTGCTTCCCTGCTCCCCCCTCGCCCTGCAGCCTCTGTGCCCCCTGCTCCCCACTCACCCCGCAGCCCCTGCACCCCCCCGCCCCTGCAGCCTCTGCGCCCCCTGCTCCCCACTCGCCCTGCAGCCCCTGCACCCCCCCCTGCAGCCTCTGTGCCCCCTGCTCCCCACTCGCCCTGCAGCCTCTGTGCCCCCTGCCTGCCCTGCCCCTACAGCCTCTGTGCCCCCTGCTCCCCACTCGCCCTGCAGCCGCTGCGCCCCCTGCCCCTGCAGCCTCTACACACACACACACACACGCCGCCTGCCCTGCTCCCCCGCTCCCCCGGCAGAGGAGAGCTGTGGGCTCCACGTGGAATCAAACACAGCCCCGCTGCTCTGTGGGGGAGGAGGGAGCGGGGGAGGGGGAGGGACTCTGGCTGCTAGAGGCCCCAGTGGCTGCGAGCGGCTTTCAATCAGGCCAGGCGTCCAATCAGCCGCGCCGCACTCCGCAGGAGGGGAAGGGGGAAATCCCGGACATTTCTACTTGATTAGAAATCCCCCCCGGACGGCCATTTAATGCTGAAAAACCCGGACGGATGGTAACCCTACACTGGAGTTTCATTTTCTGTGGATGAAAATGGTGGTGGTGAAGCAGCAGGCTTCGTGCTCGGGTTCCGGGACGTCCTTTTCTGCAAAGAATCCAAACATTGTTATTTATGTAAACAGTTTAATTTGTGAAACGTGGACCCATTTCAGTTTTCCATCTTTTTCAGTACGGTGTACCAATGGGCTAAGGCGGTCCGCTATGGAGTAAGGACCTATTCATTTGTGAGGGGCCCCTTTTTTCCATTTTAAGGTACATGACTTGGTCCCTGTTTCCCACTGGGCTGCCTTTGCGGGCCTTTGTTTCTGAATTTTGATGTTCATGTGTCCGATGGCCTGATTAACACTACACTGGAGGGTGGTTTTATCTTCTTGTAACTGTTTGAGCCATTGAAAATAATCATGCTGGGTTATATGAGCGCTCTCTTCTTGCCCCTGTACCAGGTAACGAGGATCAAGCATTAGGCGCATTGGACGTCCAAACAGAATGTGGTTAAATGTTTGTTCTTAGTCTGTTCCTGCTGCACATGGCAGTCAAAATCAGAGGCAGTTTATCTGGCCCCTTTTTCCCTGTGTGATTTCCTGCCTTCCGGATCGTGTCCTTAACCGTGCGGTTCATGCGCTCTCCTTGGCCTGAGGACCGAGGCCGGTGTGGTATTTTGTCTAATTTCCTTCCTTCCTTCCTTCCTCCATGGCAATTTATCAATAAAATCCATTCGAACCCCGTGCCACAGCCCGAGGCTTCCTCGGCACATCGTGGGTTGCCGGTGCGGAGGACGCGCCTTGTCCCAAGCGCACCACACACAATTTCGCACCCGTGTTTGAACATCGCTTTTTAGACACCTCCATTCTGCCGCTTGCTTTAGCCTTCTTGAAGTACCTTCCACGCCTCCCTGCACAAACTGATGGGCTACGTTAAGTCACTCCTGTCTTTCTCTTTTTCCTGGAACTGGTGAGGGCAATCCATAGGGCCAGTTGTCAGCATGGACGTCCCTTTTCTGATGTCTGGTTACAACGGCTCTGTCATGCCATTGTATCTACCCAATTATTTCCGGTGCTCTCCATACCCGTCCCTTTACTGCGTGCCCTGACCTGTCGCACCTCTAACTGTTCAGGGTGCTTTGTTCCCCACGAGTACGTTTTTTAGCTGTGTTGGTGCAGACATTCTTTTCCATTGTATGTAAATAGGCAATATTTTTTTATTCGCTGCTTTTGACCCGTTCCGATACCAATCCTGTATTCAAAACTGTCTTTTTTTGCTTTTTACACATAAATCACTATCGGCATAAGTATACACGGGCCCTGGGAACGTTCACATTGCCTTAAAACCTGATAAATTGCGTGGCGCTCGGCAGGCCGAGTCGATCCATGGTCTAAGTGTCCCTAAACAACTTCCTCTTCTAAGTTAACAGCAGCGT
Source organism: Chrysemys picta bellii (assembly GCF_011386835.1). Lineage (NCBI taxonomy): Eukaryota > Metazoa > Chordata > Testudines > Emydidae > Chrysemys > Chrysemys picta. The sequence continues at coordinate 1,195,710 of NC_088806.1, forward strand.
ATTTTACGCATCTTTTCCCTTGTACTCCCGCCAGTAAACCAGACGTGCTTTTCCTGGCCCACGGGATCCAATTCTTTCAGTGGGGGTGCATCTGCCAAGGCAATTCTTTGCTCCAGAGCGACCTCTGGACATTCATGTGGGCCCCGTTTTCAAGATTTTGTAATCGTGCGGCAGCCAAGGCCATGTCATTAGCCGCCAAAGGAATACCAAAAGGCCGTGATTCACCAGGGGAACGCCGGGCTGGGGCTGTGAGGGCAGGGTTAAAGCCAAGCCCTGCTCTCTTCCCCATTCCCAGCCTGTCTTTTTCTTTAGCAGTTTCCACAATGGGTGAGGGATTTCGGCATATTTATAAATGGGTGGGCTAAGAAAACCGAATCCTCCTAGCAGTACCCTTAAAGAGTGGGTGTCGGTAGGGGCCGGCATTTCTACTAGTGCCCTGATCTTCCTCTGATCTACCTGTCTCCCTGTCACGGAGTCCCCGGGCGATGCTCTGGAACTGCTCCCCACAAAGCCAGTCAGGACTTTGGGGGAGCCTCCTCTCCCTCGGAGCAGACTGTCTTCAGGGCAAGACGCTCACACGGCTTCACCTCCTGGGTCTCTCCTGGGAGCATTCAGCATATGCCCCTCCGTGCGCTTCCCACAGCGAGTCCGCCCCGGCGGGGTCCTGGGGGAGCCAAAGGGTTCTGCCCCCCCACTTCACAGTCAGACGTGACTCTCAGCCAGCCAGTAACACAGAGGTTTATTAGACGACAGGAACATGGTCTAGAACAGAGCTTGTAGGTCCAGAGAACAGGACCCCTCAGCCAGGTCCATTATGGGGCCCAGCGAGACAGACCCCCGTCTGCCCTCACTTCCAGTCCCCAGCTAGCTCCCAACTGAAACCCCCTCCAGCCCCTCCTCCTCCAGGCTTTGTCTCTTTCCCGGGCCAGGAGGTCACCTGACCCCTTTGTTCACCTTTAGCTATCCCCTTGCAGGGGGGAAGGGCCACAGCCATTTGTTGCCAGGAGACAGAGTGTCAGCCATGTATGCACACCGGAGACTTAAGAAATGCATAGGGGAAACTGAGGCACCCACACAGTATTCAGAGGAAACATTAAGAACAGTCCCTTCTTGTTCCACGACTACGGCCAGGTGTGTAACCTGAGGTAGCACTGACTGACCCTTGTCTCAGGCGACTTTGAACCCCGGTTCCTGAATTAGCGTTAGTGTTTGAGCAGACCAAGTTTGTCATGTTTTCGCATTTCTTGTATCCCTTTTACAATATACACGGCACGTGTTCGGGGGGAAAGGCACATTCCTGCCATAGTTTAATGTCGATAAGATTAGCCATATCGATTTTTACATAAGGTGTAACTGGTTCTTTTGTGCTCCGAGTTTGCATGTACCCTTAACAACGTGAGAGTTTGATTACACAGAGCCACCTTAAGGGCACTGTCTTTTACTACAGCTCTTAGCTGCTGTTGTGTTACCGAAAAACCAACTCCAGAATCGTTTCCCCTTCTCCTGGTTTTGACTGCCCTGCTGCAGCTCCAACTTTGGTCTTTTTAAAAAGATATTCAACTTATAAAGCATTAACACACCTTACGGGCTAAACGTTAAATCCCAAAGCCAAACAACCCGCGTTACCTGTGTCTGGCAAAACATGTTTTTCAGTTTGGCAGCTTTGAACAAAAGAGTCCGATGGTTTTTAGTGGTCATTTAAACACAAAACCAGTTCAGCTTAAACCTACAAAACAAGCGTTTTACAAACCAGGTTGTTGGCTTCGGTTCTAAACACTCCACATAGTTGCACAATCTATTTATACACTCATGTTCGGGGTTGTTGTTTTTAACATTCCTTACGTTGCATTAATTTTTACACGGCTGTGCACAGATGACGTTTGTACACATTTGGGGGCGGTTAAGGTCCAAGAGAAACCCCTGATGTTCTTTTAGCAAATTTGACTCAATTTTTCATAGTCAAATGATTTCAATCCGCTTGTCTCTTTGCCTGGCTTATTTACAGACATTCCTTTGGAAAAGGACTCGCTTGCCCTTCAGAACGGCTGCAAAGAAGCCAAGAATTCTCTTTCTCTAACACTTTTTAACTTTTTTACAACGTCAACTGCTTCATTCCCTCCAGCCTCTGCAAAGTTAAACGTCTCCCTCTCTTTCCTTAAATCACTTCCTTCTCTCCCCAAATGACACTCAGATTTCACCGTTCCCAGGACTGTCCCAGGGATCCGAATTCCCCAGGCCTTTTTTTTTCTTACTCTTGACACTCTGCCCTCAGGGCTTCCAACCTGTTTTCCAATTTTTGTATCTGTTGCCTGCCTGCTTGTTTGGGTCCGATCCTGCTTTCCTCATCGACCAGTTCCTTCCCATGGGCACAGGCTTTGTCCCACTACCAATTTAGCAGGGAGGGTGGGCTCCTTAACTAGCCCCCACCCCTCCTGGTCCCTTTCCTTAAACATTTCTTTCCAAATTGTGAATTCACCACCATGTCACTCACAGAAAATACTCCACTGCCCAAACTCCTCTATCCTTTAACCGAGCAAGATCTGTTTAAAAGGAGCAATCTCTTGAACAAAAGATCGTCTTTGCATTGCTTCCTTTTAAACATTTCTTACCCTATTTGCCCACACTCCTATATCCTTCAGTGTTGGGTCTCCCATAGAAAATACCGCCTGGACATATTCCTTTATGAATCTCTTTATCTTTAGAACTCCCCCATGCCCACGCTCGTGCTGGGACTTACAAAACACAAACGTCTATCCCCACTAAAACCAGCTCTGCCTGACAGAGCAGGAGGGGGAAACGCAAAGCCCCCAACATTTGGGCTCAAACCCGCAGGAATATTCACCTGTGCAATTTCCCCCCGACAGACAGGTCGGAGCGAGAACTCGAACCCTCCCCCTTATGGCCCGGCACCCCTACGACCGGGGGTGCGTGTACCTGGACAGTTTGTATATATTCCATTTTATCTGTATCCACCAATACGTTTCATACATGCTACATTATTATTTTTTATTTTCTTATTTTCAATGATATAAAACACAAACATAAAACTTTACAACTGTACCAGGCCCGGGGAACCTGAGAGTTTCCTGTGCTGGAGTCAGACGCTCAATAAACCTCCTGTAAAAAGAAGAACAGGAGGACTTGTGGCACCTTAGAGACTAACAAATTTATTAGAGCATAAGCTTTCGTGGACTACAGCCCACTTCTTCGGATGCATACTCCTGTTCTTCTTTTTGCGGATACAGACTAACACGGCTGTTACTCTGAAACCTCCTGTGTTACACTGGCTGAGAGTCGCTCCGGGCTAGAGAAAGGGGAGGGGGGTGTGGAGGCCCCGGGGGGTCCAGAGCGAGGGGACTCCCTGAGGGGGCCCACGGCAGAGACAGACGTGCTAAGGCTCCGAGAGGTGCGGCTCCAGGAGGTGGAGGGGCCTGACCCCTGGGAGAAAGTGGACCCCCAAGAAGGGCTGTCCCACTGAAAGGGGCACCCCCCACGGACCGCATGGTGTGGGCACCTGTGAGTCCGTGTGTGACAAAGTGGGACTGTTCTTAATGTTTTCCTCAGTTTCCCCTATGCAGTTCTTAAGTATCTAGCGGGTGGGATAAGGGTGTATGGTTGCTGCAGAGCAAAGGGCCAGGGTACATAAATGCCCGACACTCTGTCTCCTGGCAACTGATGGCCTGGGCCCCTCCTCTGCAAAGGTGCCAACTGAAGGTGTTGGAGACAAAGGGGTCAGGTAACCTCCTGGCCCGGGAAAGAGACAAAGCCCAGAGAAGGAGGGGCTGGACGGGGGTGGGAGTTTGGAGCTAGCTGGGGACTGGAAGGGAGGGCGGACGTGGGTTTGCCTCGCTGGGCCCCAGAATGGACCCGGCAGAGGGGTCCCGTTTGCTGGACCTACAAGCTCTGTTTTAGACCATGTTCCCGTCGTCTAATAAACCTCTGTGTTACTGGCTGGCTGAGAGTCACGTCTGACTGCGAAGTGGGGGGTGCAGGACCCTCTGGCTTCCCCAGGACCCCGCCTGGGCGGACTCGCTGTGGGAAGCGCACGGAGGGGCATATGCTGAATGCTCCCAGGAGAGACCCAGGAGGTGAAGCCGTGTGAGCTCCTTGCCCTGAAGACAGTCTGCTCTGAGGGAGAGGAGGCTCCCCAAAGTCCTGCCTGGCTTGTGGGGAGCAGTTCCAGAGCATCGCCCGGGGACTCCGTGACAACTGGTGGCAGAGGTGGGATGTACGGCACCCCGTGAAGGGCGCTTCTTGCAGTAAGTGACTGGGGAGCAGTAAAACGAAGGGGGGATACCAAGAACCAGGCGTGCTGAAGCTCAGAGAGGGACGGTTTCGGGGCGATTAACCCCAGGAGTGTGCGACCAGTGAGAAGGACTGTTGGAGTAACGGGGTTCCCCTGGGGATTGCAGCGAGCGGTCCCAGGGGCGGAGGAGTCTGCAGCTCGACCCTGGCAAAGAGGTGATACCACGAGAAGGGCTGGCACACTAGGGCTTCTTCCTGGAAACCAGGGGGAGCTGAGAGCACACGGGCCTGAGAATCCAGAGCAACTTGGGAACAGCGGAGTGATGGCCTATCACCATCTCCTCAAGAAGGACTTTGTGATCCTGTGCAAAAAGAGAGGGTGACGCATTGGGAAGTTCACCAAGGCCCAGTTAATCGTGCAGCTGGACGAGGACCGCTCTAAGGAGCAGATTCCTGACCCAGACGGGGCTACAAGAGGATCTGGGAGCAGCTGGAGCAGTAGCCAGGCATCCCCAAGAGTCTGGTCCCCAACCGGACGGGGGTCTTCACGCTCGGGTTCCCCATCAGGGGGTCGGAGACGGATGGGACTGGAGCTGAGTCCGAGAGAGCGAGAGGACCGTGAGAGACAGCGAGAGCCCGAGGAAAAGCTGCAGGAGACGCAGCGGCAGCATGGACTGGCGCTGGTGGAGCGGAGAGGCATAGGGGGCTCCCCAGGGGTGAGTGGGGATAGACCCCGGGCTGCCAGTTCCGCAGGGAGCCTTGACACTAAATTGCTGCCCCTGGTTAAGGGGGGGGGGGGATGTGGATGCCCACCACACGGCCTTGGAGCAGGCTGGCAATTTGAACCAGGGGGACCCTGCGGAGAAGCCCCGGTATCTAGCCCCCTTGCTGGGTCCCAAGGCCATAGACGCCGTCAGCCAGATGGGTGGGGTGGTGGATAGGCTCCCACTCCTGGCCCCGGCCTATATGTCTGCGTGGAGTCTCCTGGGCTCAGGCCCCTCGGACCCCCAGTGGGAGCGGAAGGTGCGGGTCAATGGGGGGACATGCCTGGGGTGGCGAGACCCTGGGACAGAGAGAACTGTTGTCAGGCCCCGGGCGGTGCAGCCGCAGATGCTGAGGGGCTGTGTGACCTGGGGGAAGGTCCCCGGGACGAAGCCCCTCGCCCTGCCTATGGCCGGATCCCTGTGCAGACCCAGGAGGGGTCGGGCTGGCTGGTCGTTGGGGTTCTCCAGGATCTCGGCTGTGAGGTCCTGTTGGGGGGTGACGGTGTCTCTTTGGGACAGGATCCAGGCCCTGCCCCTGTAACGACCGAGGATTTGAATTTGAATCCAGGGAACCAATTGGCTAAGAGGGAAATGGTCAGTGACAATGCAAATGACCTGGCTGGCAGGAGGGAGGGGCTGCTGGGCTCAGGGTACCTGCCTGCCTGTGACCAGACCCCTGGGGCGGAGTGGGAGGGAGAGATGCTCCCCGCCCCCCTGCACACCGGAGAGGGGGTCACGCTGGCTCTGATGCTGTGACCAGAGCAGAGAGCTCGCTGCCTGCCCCCACTGGGACAACAGGGACAGTGCTGGGCACGGTGGGAGCTGAGACCCCAGCTGAGTGGGGGGGGACACAGGCTGGGCACGGTGGGAGCTGAGACCCCAGCTGAGTGGGGGGGGGACACAGGCAGGACAGGTCGGCTGCCAACCAGGTTTGCCTGTGTGACGTTATTGACATAAACTGGGACCATATAGATCATTGTTGCAACCAAGGTCCTGTAGTGGCACCCAAATCGTGTATAAAGGGGGTCAAATGGGGTGTCTAGGACAAGGTCATGGTTTACTGGTTATGATTATGCTGTCTATATGTGTGTATCAGTTTTGTAGTCGAAGTTATGAATATTGGCTCTGTACTGTCTGTATGGCAAACTTATGCTATGCTGCTGGGTGACATCCCAGACAAGCTGAGATTAGCTCTGCCTAGCCTGCTTGATGGCCCATTAAGGACCATCAGCTATACAATGGACCCATTGAGAGAAGGCAGATACGCCTTGTACCTCAGCAAAGTATGCAGGGACTGGCCCATGTGACTCCAGACTCCATTTTGCTGTAATTTTCCACAGTAAGAACAAAGAGGTGTTCTTACACCTGGGAAAGACTATATAAGGCTGATGCCTCATCTCCATCTTGTTTTCAATCCTGCTTCATACCTCTGGAGGGACTTTGCTACAAGCTGAAGCTCTGAACAAAGGACTGAGGACCCATCCCAGCGGGGGATGTTCCAGAGACTTGATTTGAACCTGCAGTTTATTCCATCGCTGCTGCAAGCCTGAACCAAGAACTTGGCCATTACTGCATGTAATTGATTCCATTTAACCAATTCTAACTCTCATCTCTATCTTTTTCCTTTTATGAATAAACCTTTAGATTTTAGATTCTAAAGGATTGGCAACAGCGCGATTTGTGGGTAAGATCTGATTTATATATTGACCTGGGTCTGGGGCTTGGTCCTTTGGGATCAGGAGAACCTTTTTCTTTTACTGGGGTATTGGTTTTCATAACCATTTGTCCCCATAACGAGTGGCACTGGTGGTGATACTGGGAAACTGGAGTGTCTAAGGAGATTGCTTGTGAGACTTGCGGTTAGCCAGTGGGGTGAGACCGAAGTCTTAGTCTGGCTGGTTTGGTTTGCCTTAAAGGTGGAAAAAGCCAGCCTTGGGCTGTTACTGCCCTGTTTGAGCAATTTGTCCTGAGTTGGCGCTCTCAGTTGGGTCCCGCCAGAACCGCATTGTCACAGCCTGGTCCAGACGTGCTGCTGGGAAGTGATTACACAGCAGGGAGGGAGCGACCAGGGACAGGGCTCGGGGGGGCTGTGACCCCAGGCCCAGCCAGCGAGAGGGAGCAGGTCCCACTCCCTTCCCCAGCAGCTGAATTCCCGACCGAGCTGCAGAGGGATCCCTCCTTGGAGAAGCTGAGGGAACTTGCTGGCCACAGCGCTGCAAACCCCTTTGGGGACGGCTGCAGGACAGAGTCCGGTGGGAGAAGGGATTCCTATACCGGGAATGGGCTCCCCAAGGGGAAGTAGAACTGGGGGGAATCAGGAGGCAGCTGGTGGTGCCCCAGGAATCCACAGGGTTCTTCCCTTTCGAGCTGCTGGATGGGAGGACAGTGAGGGGACCCCTGGACCCGGAAGGGGAGGATTGGGAGGAGAAGGGGGAAGACCCCTGGTGGATCTCTTCCCTGAGGTGGGAGCCAATCTCCCCATCAGGTGTTCCCCGTTCAGTCACTGGGAAAGCAGCCCAGAACCTGGAGAGAGAGGTCAAGGACATGCTGGCTTTAGATGGGATCCAGCCGTTCAACAGCCCATGGGCCTCACCCGTGGGGCTGGTCCCCAAGGAAGACGGGATGATCTGGTTCTGTGGGGACTATCGGAAGCTTAAAGCCATCACCGTGTCCGATGCCGGCCCCACGCCTAGGCCTGGGGAGATTCTAGACAAGCTGAGGGGGATGGAGAACGTGGCCCTGGTGTACATCGATGACGTGTGTGTCTTTAGCCAGACCGGGGAGGGACATGTGTCCCAGGTGAAGAGGGGACTGGGCTGCCTCAAGGAGGTGGGATTGACGGTAAAAGCTGGAAAGTGTAAGGTGGGGACGACAGAGGTGTTGTATCTGGGCCACAAGGTGGGGAGCGGCTGCCCAAGCCCAGAGCTGGCCAAGGTCAAGATAGGGGCTCTTAACCAAGAGAGCCCGAATCGCAGCCTCCAGACCAAAGTGCTGGGAGAAGACCCAGTCCCATTTGAATCCCAGGGGTATTGGGGTGGCAAAAGGGCACGGGCCGCATAAACCTTCCCACATGCGGCCTGCGAGAGCCATCAAGCGCACTCGAACTAAGGGAGGGAACAAAACTGGAAGGGCCTGGTGTAACTCTCACCAAGGAATGGGAGGGATGCTGGGGCATCCATGGGAACGTTGGTGGGTTCGAACTTCCCCGGGTCACTGGCTAAAGTGCCCTGCTCAGTTCGGTCTCGAAGGGGGGAGAGATGTGACGAAGTGGGACTGTTCTTAATGTTTTCCTCAGTTTCCCCTATGCAGTTCTTAAGTATCTAGGGGGTGGGATAAGGGTGTCGGGTTGCTGCAGAGCAAAGGGCCAGGGCACATAAATGCCCGACACTCTGTCTCCTGGCAACTGATGGCCTGGGCCCCTCCTCTGCAAAGGTGCCAACTGAAGGTGTTGGAGACAAAGGGATCAGGTGACCTCCTGGCCTGGGAAAGAGACAAAGCCCAGAGAAGGAGGGGCTGGACGGGGGTGGGAGTTTGGAGCTAGCTGGGGACTGGAAGGGAGGGCGGACGTGGGTCTGCCTCGCGGGGCCCCAGAATGGACCCGGCCGAGGGGTCCCATTTGCTGGACCTACAAGCTCTGTTTTAGACTGTGTTCCTGTCGTCTAATAAACCTCTGTGTTACTGGCTGGCTGAGAGTCACGTCTGACTGCGAAGTGGGGGGTGCAGGACCCTCTGGCTTCCCCAGGACCCCGCCTGGGCGGACTCGCTGTGGGAAGCGCACGGAGGGGCATATGCTGAATGCTCCCAGGAGAGACCCAGGAGGTGAAGCCGTGTGAGCTCCTTGCCCTGAAGACAGTCTGCTCTGAGGGAGAGGAGGCTCCCCAAAGTCCTGCCTGGCTTGTGGGGAGCAGTTCCAGAGCATCGCCCGGGGACTCCGTGACAACTGGTGGCAGAGGTGGGATGTACGGCACCCCGTGAAGGGCGCTTCTTGCAGTAAGTGACTGGGGAGCAGTAAAACGAAGGGGGGATACCAAGAACCAGGCGTGCTGAAGCTCAGAGAGGGACGGTTTCGGGGCGATTAACCCCAGGAGTGTGCGACCAGTGAGAAGGACTGTTGGAGTAACGGGGTTCCCCTGGGGATTGCAGCGAGCGGTCCCAGGGGCGGAGGAGTCTGCAGCTCGACCCTGGCAAAGAGGTGATACCACGAGAAGGGCTGGCACACTAGGGCTTCTTCCTGGAAACCAGGGGGAGCTGAGAGCACACGGGCCTGAGAATCCAGAGCAACTTGGGAACAGCGGAGTGATGGCCTATCACCATCTCCTCAAGAAGGACTTTGTGATCCTGTGCAAAAAGAGAGGGTGACGCATTGGGAAGTTCACCAAGGCCCAGTTAATCGTGCAGCTGGACGAGGACCGCTCTAAGGAGCAGATTCCTGACCCAGACGGGGCTACAAGAGGATCTGGGAGCAGCTGGAGCAGTAGCCAGGCATCCCCAAGAGTCTGGTCCCCAACCGGACGGGGGTCTTCACGCTCGGGTTCCCCATCAGGGGGTCGGAGACGGATGGGACTGGAGCTGAGTCCGAGAGAGCGAGAGGACCGTGAGAGACAGCGAGAGCCCGAGGAAAAGCTGCAGGAGACGCAGCGGCAGCATGGACTGGCGCTGGTGGAGCGGAGAGGCATAGGGGGCTCCCCAGGGGTGAGTGGGGATAGACCCGGGGCTGCCAGTTCCGCAGGGAGCCTTGACACTAAATTGCTGCCCCTGGTTAAGGGGGGGGGGGGATGTGGATGCCCACCACACGGCCTTGGAGCAGGCTGGCAATTTGAACCAGGGGGACCCTGCGGAGAAGCCCCGGTATCTAGCCCCCTTGCTGGGTCCCAAGGCCATAGACGCCGTCAGCCAGATGGGTGGGGTGGTGGATAGGCTCCCACTCCTGGCCCCGGCCTATATGTCTGCGTGGAGTCTCCTGGGCTCAGGCCCCTCGGACCCCCAGTGGGAGCGGAAGGTGCGGGTCAATGGGGGGACATGCCTGGGGTGGCGAGACCCTGGGACAGAGAGAACTGTTGTCAGGCCCCGGGCGGTGCAGCCGCAGATGCTGAGGGGCTGTGTGACCTGGGGGAAGGTCCCCGGGACGAAGCCCCTCGCCCTGCCTATGGCCGGATCCCTGTGCAGACCCAGGAGGGGTCGGGCTGGCTGGTCGTTGGGGTTCTCCAGGATCTCGGCTGTGAGGTCCTGTTGGGGGGTGACGGTGTCTCTTTGGGACAGGATCCAGGCCCTGCCCCTGTAACGACCGAGGATTTGAATTTGAATCCAGGGAACCAATTGGCTAAGAGGGAAATGGTCAGTGACAATGCAAATGACCTGGCTGGCAGGAGGGAGGGGCTGCTGGGCTCAGGGTACCTGCCTGCCTGTGACCAGACCCCTGGGGCGGAGTGGGAGGGAGAGATGCTCCCCGCCCCCCTGCACACCGGAGAGGGGGTCACGCTGGCTCTGATGCTGTGACCAGAGCAGAGAGCTCGCTGCCTGCCCCCACTGGGACAACAGGGACAGTGCTGGGCACGGTGGGAGCTGAGACCCCAGCTGAGTGGGGGGGGGACACAGGCTGGGCACGGTGGGAGCTGAGACCCCAGCTGAGTGGGGGGGGGACACAGGCAGGACAGGTCGGCTGCCAACCAGGTTTGCCTGTGTGACGTTATTGACATAAACTGGGACCATATAGATCATTGTTGCAACCAAGGTCCTGTAGTGGCACCCAAATCGTGTATAAAGGGGGTCAAATGGGGTGTCTAGGACAAGGTCATGGTTTACTGGTTATGATTATGCTGTCTATATGTGTGTATCAGTTTTGTAGTCGAAGTTATGAATATTGGCTCTGTACTGTCTGTATGGCAAACTTATGCTATGCTGCTGGGTGACATCCCAGACAAGCTGAGATTAGCTCTGCCTAGCCTGCTTGATGGCCCATTAAGGACCATCAGCTATACAATGGACCCATTGAGAGAAGGCAGATACGCCTTGTACCTCAGCAAAGTATGCAGGGACTGGCCCATGTGACTCCAGACTCCATTTTGCTGTAATTTTCCACAGTAAGAACAAAGAGGTGTTCTTACACCTGGGAAAGACTATATAAGGCTGATGCCTCATCTCCATCTTGTTTTCAATCCTGCTTCATACCTCTGGAGGGACTTTGCTACAAGCTGAAGCTCTGAACAAAGGACTGAGGACCCATCCCAGCGGGGGATGTTCCAGAGACTTGATTTGAACCTGCAGTTTATTCCATCGCTGCTGCAAGCCTGAACCAAGAACTTGGCCATTACTGCATGTAATTGATTCCATTTAACCAATTCTAACTCTCATCTCTATCTTTTTCCTTTTATGAATAAACCTTTAGATTTTAGATTCTAAAGGATTGGCAACAGCGCGATTTGTGGGTAAGATCTGATTTATATATTGACCTGGGTCTGGGGCTTGGTCCTTTGGGATCAGGAGAACCTTTTTCTTTTACTGGGGTATTGGTTTTCATAACCATTTGTCCCCATAACGAGTGGCACTGGTGGTGATACTGGGAAACTGGAGTGTCTAAGGAGATTGCTTGTGAGACTTGCGGTTAGCCAGTGGGGTGAGACCGAAGTCTTAGTCTGGCTGGTTTGGTTTGCCTTAAAGGTGGAAAAAGCCAGCCTTGGGCTGTTACTGCCCTGTTTGAGCAATTTGTCCTGAGTTGGCGCTCTCAGTTGGGTCCCGCCAGAACCGCATTGTCACAGCCTGGTCCAGACGTGCTGCTGGGAAGTGATTACACAGCAGGGAGGGAGCGACCAGGGACAGGGCTCGGGGGGGCTGTGACCCCAGGCCCAGCCAGCGAGAGGGAGCAGGTCCCACTCCCTTCCCCAGCAGCTGAATTCCCGACCGAGCTGCAGAGGGATCCCTCCTTGGAGAAGCTGAGGGAACTTGCTGGCCACAGCGCTGCAAACCCCTTTGGGGACGGCTGCAGGACAGAGTCCGGTGGGAGAAGGGATTCCTATACCGGGAATGGGCTCCCCAAGGGGAAGTAGAACTGGGGGGAATCAGGAGGCAGCTGGTGGTGCCCCAGGAATCCACAGGGTTCTTCCCTTTCGAGCTGCTGGATGGGAGGACAGTGAGGGGACCCCTGGACCCGGAAGGGGAGGATTGGGAGGAGAAGGGGGAAGACCCCTGGTGGATCTCTTCCCTGAGGTGGGAGCCAATCTCCCCATCAGGTGTTCCCCGTTCAGTCACTGGGAAAGCAGCCCAGAACCTGGAGAGAGAGGTCAAGGACATGCTGGCTTTAGATGGGATCCAGCCGTTCAACAGCCCATGGGCCTCACCCGTGGGGCTGGTCCCCAAGGAAGACGGGATGATCTGGTTCTGTGGGGACTATCGGAAGCTTAAAGCCATCACCGTGTCCGATGCCGGCCCCACGCCTAGGCCTGGGGAGATTCTAGACAAGCTGAGGGGGATGGAGAACTTGGCCCTGGTGTACATCGATGACGTGTGTGTCTTTAGCCAGACCGGGGAGGGACGTGTGTCCCAGGTGAAGAGGGGGCTGGGCTGCCTCAAGGAGGTGGGATTGACGGTAAAAGCTGGAAAGTGTAAGGTGGGGACGACAGAGGTGTTGTATCTGGGCCACAAGGTGGGGAGCGGCTGCCCAAGCCCAGAGCTGGCCAAGGTCAAGATAGGGGCTCTTAACCAAGAGAGCCCGAATCGCAGCCTCCAGACCAAAGTGCTGGGAGAAGACCCAGTCCCATTTGAATCCCAGGGGTATTGGGGTGGCAAAAGGGCACGGGCCGCATAAACCTTCCCACATGCGGCCTGCGAGAGCCATCAAGCGCACTCGAACTAAGGGAGGGAACAAAACTGGAAGGGCCTGGTGTAACTCTCACCAAGGAATGGGAGGGATGCTGGGGCATCCATGGGAACGTTGGTGGGTTCGAACTTCCCCGGGTCACTGGCTAAAGTGCCCTGCTCAGTTCGGTCTCGAAGGGGGGAGAGATGTGACGAAGTGGGACTGTTCTTAATGTTTTCCTCAGTTTCCCCTATGCAGTTCTTAAGTATCTAGGGGGTGGGATAAGGGTGTCGGGTTGCTGCAGAGCAAAGGGCCAGGGCACATAAATGCCCGACACTCTGTCTCCTGGCAACTGATGGCCTGGGCCCCTCCTCTGCAAAGGTGCCAACTGAAGGTGTTGGAGACAAAGGGATCAGGTGACCTCCTGGCCTGGGAAAGAGACAAAGCCCAGAGAAGGAGGGGCTGGACGGGGGTGGGAGTTTGGAGCTAGCTGGGGACTGGAAGGGAGGGCGGACGTGGGTCTGCCTCGCGGGGCCCCAGAATGGACCCGGCCGAGGGGTCCCATTTGCTGGACCTACAAGCTCTGTTTTAGACTGTGTTCCTGTCGTCTAATAAACCTCTGTGTTACTGGCTGGCTGAGAGTCACGTCTGACTGCGAAGTTGGGGTGCAGGACCCTCTGGCTTCCCCAGGACCCCGCCTGGGCGGACTCGCTGTGGGAAGCGCACGGAGGGGCATATGCTGAATGCTCCCAGGAGAGACCCAGGAGGTGAAGCCGTGTGAGGTTCTTGCCCTGAAGACAGTCTGCTCCGAGGGAGAGGAGGCTCCCCAAAGCATCGCCCGGGGACTCTGTGACACCGTGACACCCCGCGCCTCTGAATTTTTCTTCTATTCTTTATCTCCTGCTAAAAATGTCCCTGGTTTGGTCTAAGCCAGACCTGGAAATCGTGCAAGGCCGAGCGAGTGATCTGCAGGTTCCCCGTTTGCAGCCCGGAGAGCACCCTGGGGAAAGGATCACGAAGGAGACGCAGCAGATGGCAAATCAGTTGTGAGACGTTGGCGCCTGTTTGGTTCTGTTCGGGGTTGTTGATTAGTTTTTCTCTCTCTCTGTATTTTCTTCAAAAAATTCAGAGAAAGTTTGTGGGAAAGAAATCTCCACCCCAGTCTGGGTCTCCCAGTTTTGGTTCCCGCTGGGGAAGAGGGTGGCTAGTTCCCGGAGGGCTCGTTAGGAGCCACACCTGGGCTGGATCAGTTAATTCCCTAGCGAGGCCAGCGAGGGCGGGAGCTGAGGAGACTTCAGGGAACAAGGTAAGTCCTGACACGGTTGAGGAGCTGGGCCGGGGAGAGACCCTGACCCAGCCAGGGTGGACACGGGGCAAGCCGCTGCTTGGGGACCCCATGAAGCCAGGCCTGGGAAGATGTGGGGGTCGCGGGCAGGTTGGGGCCCAGAGGGGGGAGGAACCTGGGAGGCTGGAGGAGTGGGGAGCACGGGGTGCCGGGGGATGAGATGTCATGGGGGGGGTTAAAGGCTGCATTGGGGTGGGGGGGGGTTGTTCTAGATTATTTTGCCCTCTGGCTTGGTAACAAGCCGGCTCTGGGCACACACACACACCCCGCCATGCCTGCCCTCTCAAGGAGGGGTCCTGTCAGACAAGGGAGCCATTCTGGGAAACTGAGGCAGGCTGCCCGGTTGAACCCCAGCTGGACACTGGCGGGACACCCCCTCTCTTCCCCCCCCCCCGCCAGGGAGTTGTGTTTGGGTCCGGGGCACCAGCAGGAGCAGTAGGGGGTGGGGTGCTACAGTGCCCCCCAAAGGACGGGCTGAGAGACGGCCTGATGTGGGGGTCCCCCCACACTGGGCCGTTGATGGCAGAGGGTCTGGGGGCGCTGAGCGGGTTCCCCTGCCTGGCTCCCCCTCTACCAACCCCAAATCCTCCCCCCACATGACACAGGAACCCCAATGAACCCCGGATCCCTCCACTTCCCCAGGGTGCACTGGGCCTGCCCCCCCCAGGCCAGGCTCCCCCCCCCAATAAAGACACGAGGTGGCTGGGAAGAGGCCCTGGGCCAGGTTTAATGGGCGGGCGCCCCCGGGGGGGCCCTAGGGTGGGCAGCAGAAGAAACGGGCATCGTTGAGGGCCGTGTTATCCCCCCGCTTGCCCCCCGGCTCCTCCACCCGGGTTTGGAGGCCGCAGATGGACCCGGAGAGGCAGGGGTGGCTCCAGGGCCCCTCCTGGTCCCCGGCATCCCCAGCGTCGCCGGCCAGCAGCTCCCTGTCGGAGCAGGCCACGCGCAGGCCGGTGGCGGCCACATCGTCCCCGGCGTCCTGCTGCGGATGCACCCCCAGCGAGACGGCGCGAAGGTAGCCCCGGGGGCAGTACCGGGCACCCTGCCACCTGCCCCACCTGAGCCAGGGGAGGAGAGGAGGGGTTAGACCCGTCTGTACATCCGTCCCTCCACCCATCTACCCACCAGTCCATCCACCCGTCCATCCATCCATCCATCCCTCCACCTGTCCGTCCATCTATCCACCCACCTACCCACCCGTCCATCCGTCCCTCCACCCATCCGTCCATCCACCTACCCACCTGTCCATCCATCCGTCCACCCGTCCGTCCATCTATCCACCCACCTACCCACCCACCCATCCATCCGTCCCTCCACCCATCCGTCCATCCACCCGTCCATCCATCCATCCATCCATCCCTCCACCTGTCCATCCATCTATCCACCCAGCTACCCACCCGTCCATCCGTCCCTCCACCCATCCGTCCATCCACCTACCCACCTGTCCATCCATCCGTCCACCCATCTGTCCATCTATCCACCCACCTACCCACCCACCCATCCATCCGTCCCTCCACCCATCCGTCCATCCACCTACCCACCTGTCCATCCATTCGTCCACCTGTCCGTCCATCCACACACCCGTCTGCCCATCTATCTTCCCACCTACCCACCCACCTGTCCATCCATCCATCCATCCACCTGTCCTTCCACACACCTACCCATCCGTCCATCTGTCCATCCTCCTGTCCATCCGTCCATCTGTCCATACCTCCACCCGTCCCTCCACCTACCCATCTACTCACCCACCTACCCACCCATCCATCCATCCATCCATCCCTCCACCCGTCCACCCGTCCACCCGTCCACCCGTCCATCTCTCCATCCTCCCGTCCATCCGTCCATACCTCCACCCGTCCCTCCACCTACCCATATACTTACCCACCTACCCACCCATCCCTCCACCCGTCCACCCATCCCTCCACTCATCTATCCACCCACCTACCCACCTGTCCACCCACCTGCCCACCCATCCGTCCACCTATCCACCCACCACTCTACCCAACTAACCCTCCCTCCCTCCATCCTCCCACCCCCACTACCCACCCAGTCCTCTACCCCCTCACCCCCCATCTGTCTATACATCCCTCCCCCATCCACCCATCCCTTCCTCCCCCCACGCCCCCATGTCCGTCCCCACACCCCCATCTGTTCCTCCCTCCCTCTCCAGATGGGGGTTTCCTGGGGGGGGGCTCAGACAGGGCCCAGCCCTTGGGGCTGACACAAGGTGGGCTGGGCCCATGGCTGCCGTGAGGGACCCAGGCATCCGGTACTCACGCTCCCACGCTGGACTGGACGGTGGCACCGTTGGAGCAGTGCAAACGGATCCCATTCAACCCCGTGTCGTCCTCCCCTGGCGCGTCACCCTGGTAGGGGTGCACCTGGGGGGGACAGAGACAGAGTGAGGTGGGGGGGCTGAGGGTCAAAGAGAGAGCAGAGAGAGGGTGTTGGGGGGGAGGAGGAAAATGGGGGGAGAAGATAAGGTGGCTCTTGGGGGAGGGGAAAAGGGGCAGGGGGAAGGGGATGTAAAGGGGGCTGTTGGGGGGCAGGGGAATAAGGGGGCTCTTGGGGGCAGGGGGAAAAGTGGAAGAGGGGGAAGGGATATAAAGGGGGGGTGTATAAGTGGGGAGGGGGAAGGGGCAGAGGGGGAAAGGATATAAAGGGGGGTGTATAAGTGGGGAGGAGAAAAGGGGCACAGGGGGAAGGGATATAGAGGGGGTGTATAAGTGGGGAGGGGGAAAAGAGGCAGAGGGGGGAAGGGGATATAAAGGGGGTGTATAAGTGGGGAGGAGAAAAGGGGCAGAGGCGGGAAGGGATATAAAGGGGTTGTATAAGTGGAGAGGAGAAAAGGGGCAGAGGGGGAAGGGGTATAAAGGGGGTGTATAAGTGGGGAAGGTAAAAAGGGGCAGAGGGGGGAAGGGATATAAAGGGGGGTATATAAGTGGGGAGGAGAAAAGGGGCAGAGGGGGGAAGGGATATAAAGGGGGGTGTATAAGTGGGGAAGGGGAAAAGGGGCAGAGGGGGGAAGGGATATAAAGGGGGGTGTATAAGTGGGGAAGGGGAAAAGGGGCAGAGGGGGAAGGGATATAAAGGGGGGTATATAAGTGGGGAGGAGAAAAGGGGCAGAGGGGGGAAGGGATATAAAGGGGGGTGTATAAGTGGGGAAGGGGAAAAGGGGCAGAGGGGGGAAGGGATATAAAGGGGGGTGTATAAGTGGGGAAGGGGAAAAGGGGCAGAGGGGGAAGGGATATAAAGGGGGGTATATAAGTGGGGAGAGGGTCTGCTACCTTCAAGGCAAAGCCGTTGGCATAGCTGCCCTCGGGGCACATCTCCACAGGCCCCCACGCCCCCCACGGGGCCCCGTTGGGCACCACGATGACCTGGTTGTAGGGCCGGGAGGGGGGCGCCTTGGCCTGGCCCCCCAGCACGGCCCCTGGGGCCAGCAGCAGGCAGAGCAGGGCGCCGAGCTGCATCGCGGCCGGACTCAGGGTCTGCAGCCTGGGCCCCGAGGGGGCATTTGTACCCGGCTTGTCCCTGGGCCGACGCCAATGCAAATGGGGCCTTATCTCCCCAAGGCGGGGTCACCGTGACCCGGGCCGGCCTGTCCCCCACACCCCCTTTGCACTATGGACCCGATGTCCCCACTGCCCCTCACTCCCGACCCGCAGCCCCCTAGCCCTGCCGGTGCCCCTCCCTCCCAACCCGCAGCCCCTGCCAGCCCAGCCCTGCCCCCCCCCAGCTCTGCCGGTGCCCCTCACTCCCGACCCGCAGCCCCTGCCAGCCCAGCCCTGCCCCCCCCCAGCTCTGCCGGTGCCCCTCACTCCCGACCCGCAGCCCCTGCCAGCCCAGCCCTGCCCCCCCCAGCTCTGCCAGTGCCCCTCACTCCCGACCCACAGCCCCTGCCAGCCCGGCCCTGCCCCCCCAGCTCTGCCGGTGCCCCTCACTCCCGACCCGCAGCCCCCTGCCTCAATGGTTCTAGACAAGCCTGTCGCTCTGATTGGCGGACGGGGTCTGATATGAGCTGCATCGGCTGTTGTTACAGTCCTGGGGGGCTGAGATGGGGCGATTGCCGGTTGAGGGACAGGGGGTAAAGGTGCCCACGTGAACCAGGTGCCCAGAGAGAAGACCTGTGTGGCTAACGGATATGAACAGCTGGGATCTCTGCTCGAAGGGGGGCTGAGGTGTGGGGGGGAGAAGTGGGGGGGTGAGGGGAATAAAGGTGGGGGTTATATAGGGAGAGAGGAGGGTGAATTGCCTTGGGGGAGTCGAAGGGCTGAGGGGCCCAGGGTGGGGAGTCGGGGTGCACAGTGTGGGGGGAGAGGGGCCTGGAGGGTGACACACAGCAACAGAGACGAGCGGGGCTGGGGGGGAGAGAGAGACATTTCGGCCTCCTTATCTCTGTTGATTCAGCGTTGCTCGTTTCCTGATAACGAGGCGCTCGCGATAAACTGGCCCCGGCCACCAACCACTTCCCTCCCCCCCCACACGCCTCCCCCGGCCAGCTCCCCCCGTCCCCGCTGAGCAGAGAGCAAAGCCCCGACCAGGAGGAAACCACGGAGATGCAGCCAGGTGATAACTGGTGCATTAGTGCTGCTAAGACACAGCTGCCACCCACCCCTTCACGGACCGGCAGCTCCCCCCCCCGTGTCCCCCCCAGGGCCGGGAATGCTCGGCCGGTTGGAAAAAGTCAGGAGCAGCCACTAGTGCAGATGGCAGCCGCTCGGCCCGCCGAAGGCGGCGCTTCCGGGGCTCCGGGGTCGTCCCCCCATTTAACTGGTGCAAATGGTGCAGGACCTTGTCACGGTCGCCGTGAGCCCCACCGTGCTGCGTCTGTCCCCATCCTGGGGGAGGGGCATGGGCCAACCACGAGCCACTGGGCTCTGCCTGGGTGAAATCCTCCGGCAATGGGCTATGGGCCCCCTCTGGCTGGGGGACCCCAGGACCCCATGAGCTGCCCCGAATCGTGGGCGAGGAGGCTGCCGATCGGGTTAGCCTCAGCCCCGGCCCTTCTCCAGCGAGCCGCGGGGTGGGGATCCCAGGGCGCCTCCGGCACATGGCTGGCAAAGGGCCACCGGAGAAGCCACTAGAGCAGTAGGGCGTGTGGGTGCAGGGAGGGGATATTTGGGGCCCAGATCTGTCTGGGGGCTTTG
This sequence comes from Chrysemys picta bellii, assembly GCF_011386835.1. Classification (NCBI taxonomy): domain Eukaryota; kingdom Metazoa; phylum Chordata; order Testudines; family Emydidae; genus Chrysemys; species Chrysemys picta. Next base: position 1,215,006 of record NC_088806.1, read on the forward strand.
CCTGGACTCTCCATTGTTGTGAAGAGGACAAAGCCAGCTCCCCACTCCCCTCCGGATCGGCCCCATGGGCCCTGCCAGCCCAGTATCCTCCCCTCCCCCAGCTCAGACCCCTAGCCCCAGCCACCTGGTCTCCCCCTCCCCAGATCGGACCCCTATCCCCAGCCACCTGGTCTCCCCCTCCCCAGATCGGACCCCTAGCCCCAGACACCTGGTCTCCCCCTCCCCAGATCGGACCCAGACAGCAGTGGGCTGGGGCCCCGGAGGGGTTACACACTCCCAGGCTGGTGGGGGGCAGGAATTGGGTCTCTCTGATCACACCTGGGTCTCATCTTGCAAGCGTGATGGGTGCCAGGCAGTTTGAGGGGGGAGGGGGAGTCTGAGCGTGTGAGGTTCCGTGTGACGGGTGGCTCTGTGTGTGTGAATCTGCTTCCACTCGTGTGTGCATGTGTGTCTGAATCTGCTTGCATGAGTCTGTGTTTGCACGAGTCTGTCAATCTGCTTGCACATGAATGTTTGCACTTGTGTGAATCTGCTTGCACGAGTGTTTGCACAAATTTGAATGTGCTTCTGTGAGTGTGTTTGCACGTGTTAATCTGCTTGCAAAAGTGTGTGTTTGCACGTGTGTGTGTGAAGGGACTTTGTCTCTTTTACACACTGACAACCTTTGCTGACCCTGTCACCCCAATGCAGCTGTAGCCAATCGAACGGTGGGGTGTAGCCGTCTGAGTGTGCATCTGTGCCGTCCCTCTGCCCAGCTGTGATCTGCCTGTCAACAGCCTGGCCTGGTCCTGACACACCCAGGCTGGAGTGCAGGATGCCTGGGTCCTCTTCCCAGCTGACCCTGTGCCAATTCCAGCAGCATGCTGTGCCTCAGTTTCCCCTTCCTGGGGCCCCACTCGGGACTGCGTGGCCCAGAGCCCAGGGTGACAGATGCGGCAGAAGCACCCGGAAGGAGGTGAGTCTGCGTGTGAAATGGGTCCACCCCGCTGCCGCCTCTGACGTCACCCCCCACCCCGTCCCCGGGGGGTCAGGAAATGGGTCCACCCCATAGCGCCATCACAGAGGCAGAATCGCCTGGGGACCGTGTGCCATGGAGCTTCCGATGGGGCTTTTCCTCCTCGTTCTCCACCTTGGGGGTGAGTCCGCTGCTGGAGGGGCACGCAGGCTGGAGGGTGGGGAGCCCCAACCCGGGGAATTGAGGGTTGGAGATAAGACACCCCAGGGACGGAGAGCACCTGAATGGGAGAAATGGAGTTGGGCCCCCCCAGCAGGGAAATGGGGAGCCATAGATGGATGGGTGCATTAAGGGGGTGGATGGATAGGGGGGTGCATGGGGATGGATGGGGGGACATTGGGCTGGATGGATGGATGGCTAGAGGGGACACAGGGACGGACGGATGGATGGATGGACGGACAGACGGACGGGGGTACATAGGGACAGATGGACGGATGGCTAGAGGGTACACATGGATGGATGGATGGATGGATGGATGGATATAGGGACGGATGGATGGACGGACGGATGGCTAGAGGGGACACAGGGACGGATGCTGGGTAACACAGTCGATATCTCCCCACTTCTGCCTGTGATCTGTGGAGGCTGCCGGGTCTTTGCCCCCCACGCCCCCCCGTGCAGTTGGCTGGACTCTAGTGGGGTTTGCGAGGGCGCTGGCTCAGCGGATGTAGGTTCACCGGGGGGGTGCGAAGCGGCAGGGGGGGATTAGGTGGCTGCGCAGTGAACTCACTCGGCAGCCCGACCACGCGCCCCGTGGAACGGCTCCTCGGGTCCCCGCCGGGACCGCGCTGGGGCAGAGCCGCTGCCAATGGCCCCGAAAGAAACACCCAGCGGCCGGATCCCCGGCCATGTGATGTGATGCCACTGGTGTCATGGCATTTCCCGCAGTCCTACCGGGGGCTGGGAGAGAACCCAGGAGTCTGGCTCCCAGCCCTGCCCCCCCCCCCCCCCGCTCTAACCCACCAGCCCCACTCCCCTCCCAGAGCCGGGGAGAGAACCCAGGCATCCTGGCTCCCAGTCCCCCTGCTCTAACCCACCAGGCCCCACTCCCCTCCCAGAGCCAGGGAGAGAACCCAGGAGTCCTGGCTCCCAGCCCCCCCTGCTCTAACCCACCAGCCCCCACTCCCCCACCCCGAGCCAGGGAGAGAACCCAGGAGTCCTGGCTCCCAACCCCCACTCCCCCACTCATGTGTGGCTGTGTGCACCGGTGTCGGGGTCTGTGTGGGTGTGAGCTCCCCACTCCAGGGGCCCAGCCCAGCCCCTCACTCCTCTCCGCTCCCCGCAGGGGCCCTGGCGGGGCCACCCCGGCTGACCCAGCCGTCCCCGTCCCACGTGGTGGACGAGAAGATCCCGCGGCTCCGCTGCCTGATGTCAGGGAGCGACATCACCACCCATGTCCTGTCCTGGTACCACCAGCCTCCCGGGCAGGGTCCCGTCTTCCTGCTGAGTCACCGGGCCGGGGACAACAGGCCCACGTACGGGGTTGGCGTCTCGGAGCGCTTCATCGCCAGCCTGGAGCGTGACACCAACGCCTTCAGCCTCACCATCGGCAACGTGAAACCCGCTGACGCCGGCACCTACTTCTGCGCCGTCTGGTACGCCAACCAGTACCTCTTTGGAGAGGGCACCCGCCTCATCCTGGGAGGTGAGCCGCCAGGGACGGGGGGGATCCGGAACCGGCCCAGAGCATGACTAGAACCCAGCAGGGTGTTCTGGAGCGGGTTCTGGAGCGGCTCACATCAGGCTGGTGCCAGAGCTGGCCCAGAGCCGGCTGGGGCTGCGACCAAAAGAGAGAGATGGCAAACTGATCTAGAACCCACCCTGAATCGATCTAGAACGTGTCCCTAACCCTTCCAGATCAGAGTTGCGGAAATGTTCTGGAGCAGGCATGTGATCAGCGGGGACCATGCAACTGATCTAGAACCCACAGCTGTGTGATCTAGAACATGCAGTGACTCAATTTAGGATGTGCCCAGAACCTTTCTAGATTAGAGTCACAAAAATGTTCTGGATCTGGCCCATTAGTTGAGTGGGTTAGTTGGGGGCGTGCCTAGGAAAAGACCCGGGGCTGATCTAGAACCCCATCCCAAATTGATCTAAAGAACATGCTGAGCCATTCTGGGTCAGATCCACCGAATGGTTCCAGAGGGACCTGTGGGGGCAGACCTAGAACCCACAGGGCGGCGATCTTGATTGCGAGGCAAAGCATTCTGGGTCAGACCCCCAGAAACGTGTGGGAAGCCGAGTGAAGCCAATTGGCACCGCATCTGGAACATGCAGAGAATCAAATCCAGAACCTATCTCTGACCCAGTTGAGGACTGGCCCAGAACCCACCTGGATCCTGTCTAGAAAGGACACCGAGCCGGCCCGGGAGACCCATCGACCCAGCCAAAGGCTGACACTGGGACCACCCCAGAACCCAATCTAGAACCCCCAGAAAACCAGTCCCTAAATGCCTAGAACAGAGACTGGACTGATCCGGTGCCCACCTCGATGGGATCTAGATCCAGGACCCACCTAGAACCGAGCCCCCTCTCCCCCACAATGCCACCCCCCGACCTGACCCCCTCCCCTCTCTGGTTCCAGGTGATCCCCGGGAGAAGCGCCTGCCGCAGGTGGCCCTGCTGGGTCCAGCTCCGGCGGCCGGCCCGGCCTTCCTGTGCCTGGCCTGGGGGTTCTCCCCAGAGCCGGTCCGGGTGCGCTGGCAGGTGGACGGGCGGGAGCCGGGGCCCGGGGAGGCGTCCCCACCGGCGGAGGGCCGGGATGGGGCCGGGGCCGCCAGCCTGCTCAGCCTCCCGGCCCGGGCCTGGCTGGACGGCGCCCGCGTGACCTGCCGGGTGGAACACGAGACCCAGGCCCAGCAGAGCAGCGCCGAAGTGAAGAGAGCCGGGCGCGGAGGTGAGACCCCCCCCCCGAACCGCCAACCTCTCCCTCTCCCCCACCATGGTAACTCACCCCAAGATTTGTCGCTCCCCCCACACACAGGTTGCTCGGTATCCGCCGGAGACCCCCTCCCGCCGCCTGACCCTCTCGGCAACGGGACCGCGGGGAGCACCGCCCTCCAGAGCACCGGTACTGGACCCCCAACCCCCCCCCCCGGGCCCCCTTTGGGGTCACAGCCACGGCCCCCGCTAACTGTCCCCTCTCCCCCGCAGGGGCCCCGAGCCTGGGCCGGATCGTGCTGACAGCCTGGCGCTGCTACCTGGGGTCACTGGCCGCCAGCTGCCTTTACGGCCTGGGGGTCTCCCTCCTCGTGGGGCTGCGAGGGCTGCAGGGGCTGCAGGAACCCAGGCGTCCGGGGCCACTCCCACCCCCTCCGGGAGCCCGACGGAGAGCGCCCCGGAGGAGAGCTGGCGAGGAGCATCGCTTCGAATGAGACTCCCCGGCCCCCGTTTGCTGCGTCCTGCTGGTCCCACCCCCAGTGCCCCCCTCCTGGGGACCGGGAACGCCCCCGAACTGGCCCCCCACAGTCCCCGCCCTGGACCTCCAGCCCCCAGCCCGGCTGTCCCGTGACGGCTGCAGTGGTGACCCCCTCAGCCCCTGCTAATCCTGCCCCCCCGATCTCTGACCCCCCACCCCCACCCCCCACGTGCACGGAGCTTGGCTATTGGACAATAAAGCCTTAAACAACTCCTGTGAGACTGACTCTGTGCACTGGGGAACCTCACCCCCACACACTGCCCCCCCCCGCTGCCCCTACTGCACCCCACTGCCTCCCACTGCCCCCCCTGATGCCCCCCACTGCCCCCCCTGCTACCCCCCCTGCTGCCCCACCGCCGCTGAGTCTGTGCAACCGGGGGACTCCTGGGTTCTCTCCCGGCTCTGGGAAGGGAGTGGGGGCTGGTGGGTTAGAGCAGGGGGGGCTGGGAGCCAGGACGCCTGGGTTCTCTCCCCGGCTCTGGGAAGGGAGTGGGGGCTGCTGGGTTAGAGCAGGGGGGGCTGGGAGCCAGGACTCCTGGGTTCTCTCTCTGGCTCTGGGAGGGGAGTGGGGGCTGGGAGCCAGGACTCCTGGGTTCTCTCCCCGGCTCTGGGGAGGGGAGTGGGGGCTGGTGGGTTAGAGCAGGGGGGGCTGGGAGCCAGGACTCCTGGGTTCTCTCCCGGCTCTGGGAGGGGAGTGGGGGCTGGTGGGTTAGAGCAGGGGGGCCTGGGAGCCCCCAAACTCCAGCCTTCTTCTGCCCTCAGGTTCCCCCCCCATTCCACTCTGTGGGGCAAAGTCCCTTCCGCTGTTAATTTTTAACCTGACCATCTCCCTGCCCCCCATCTGACCTCCAGCCACCCTGAGTTTGAATCATGGGGTGTGGGGGGGCAGCCACCCGCCCCCAGCGCAGCTTCTGCCAGGGAACAGGACATGGGGCATTTCCCCTGGGGGGAGGAATGGGGGGGATGGGAGCCCCGCCCCAGATAACAGGCCCTTATCTGCGGTGAGTGGCTGGGCCGGGCGGGGGCAGGGATCAGGGCCGTGGGGGCTGGGGCCGGGCGCCGTGGGGCCGGGGTTTGCGGGGATGGGCCCTAAGCGTGTCCTGCTCCCCGTGGTGGCCTTCCTCGGCCTCCTCTTCCTCGCCGGCCTCCGGCTCCGTGAGTGACACCCCCCCGCGTCCCCCACCCCTTCCCCCCACCAGCCACCGGCCCTGCCAATGACCCCTCCGGCCGACACGCACAGCCCCAGCCCCCCTCACATGCCCCATACACCCTCCTGCCCCCCTCCCTCATTCCCCTGACCTCTGGGCCCCATGGCACTCCCCACCACTTCCCTCCAGCTCCCTCACCCCCCGCAGCGACCCCCGCTTGGCACCCACGCCAGCCTCTAACTCTGGGAGTGAGCGGGACGGCCCCACAGACCTGCTCCCCCCCGCCACCCCCCCAGTCCCCCCAGCTCCCCCCGGTCTCCCCCCCCGCTGCATGCCGGGCTCTGTATGAATGCCTGGAGGGGCGGATTGTGTCGGTCCCTGGGGCAGGGGGGCTTTGCTCCGGCCTGCGTGAGCTGTCGCATGTACCAGGCGTGTTCTTAGCATGTCGCCTGCGTGTAGCCTGCCCCTGTGCCTAGACTACTGGCCGGACGCTTGTATGTTGTTAGCGTGTGCAAAGCCGGAGGCCGGCAGGGGACGCTGCAAGTAGCTCCCCGGGTGCATCATGTGTGTCGTTAGCATGTGCACACACACCCCTGTGCAAACCAGGGAGACCATTGGGAATGTGGGGGGGGACTGTCTGCCTGTCCGCGTGTCTGAGCTCTGTCCTTCCCCCCCCGGCCTGGAACAGCAGAGCTGCAGCTCTCGGCCTGCGTTCGGGGCGGGCGGCCCTGTGGCTGGCTCGGGGGCAGAGGGGAGATGGCCCCCCCTGAACAGGACGGGAAGGTGAGAACCCCCCTTGTGCTCCCCCCCCAAACCCTGCCCCAAATCTGGCCCCCCTCCCATCCCTAACTCCTGCCCCCATCCCCACCCCAAAACCTCCCCAGCCCCCCCTTCCACCTGTCCCTCTTCCTGATCCTGACCCCCCCTCCCCGCCGCCTCACAGAGAACCTGTCTGCTGTGTCCCCTCTGCAGCCGCCCCTTCTCGGCTCCCGCCTGCCCCTTCCCAGGCATGGGACCCTCCCTCCGCCCCGGGCCCCCCGCTGCCCAGGCCAAGGCTTCCAGATCGGCCACCTCCTGGCGGCCTTCAGGGGCTGCGTGACACCAGAGGGAGAAATCCTGCTGCAAGAGTATCTGGCCGGCTGGAAAGAACTAATCAAGTGAGTCCATCCCTGTGTAACTGGCCCGCCGCCCCGCCCCAGAGGTGGCCGCATCTCAGTGCCGGGTGAGGGGTCCCCGGGTAACCAGCCACCCCGTCCCAGAGGTGGCTGCGTCTCAGCGCCGGGCGAGGGGTCCATGGGTAACCGGCCGCCCCGTCCCAGAGGTGGCTGCGTCTCAGGCCGGGCGAGGGGTCCCTGGGTAACTGGCCGCCCCGCCCCAGAGGTGGCTGCATCTCAGTGCCGGGCGAGGGGTCCCTGGGTAACCGGCCGCCCCGTCCCAGAGGTGGCTGCATCTCAGGGCCGGGCGAGGGGTCCATGGGTAACCGGCCGCCCCGTCCCAGAGGTGGCTGCATCTCAGGGCCGGGCGAGGGGTCCCTGGGTAACCGGCCACCCCGCCCCCAGAGGTCACCACATCTCAGCGCCGGGCGAGAGCTCAGCTGTCCCCTCTCTCTCTCTCTCTCCCCGCCTCACCCCAGACTGATTGACGCTCTGGGGGCCGCGTTCGGGCTCCTGGCCCGGGAGACGCAGACAAAGATGGCGATCCTGGAGGGACACCGCTCGGGGCCGCACGCCCCTCACTACCACACCCTGCAGGCCATGGTGGCCTTTGAGCTGCGGCGCGGCCAGGTGGGGCTCCGGGTGCTGCCCCCGGACCAGCCCCCCTCGGGGAGCCGGACCCTGCTGCGTCTCCACCGGGCCCTCAAGTGGCTGGAACTGTTCCTGGGCAAGCTGGGCCGCAGTGGGGTGGAGGAAGACCCCTCCCAGCTGTGTGCCGAGGCCTACCAGGCAGCCCTGGCCCGGTACCATGGCTGGTGGGTGCGGCAGGCGGCCGAGCTGGCCTTCCTGGCCCTGCCCTCGCGCCGGGAGCTGTACGGGCTCGTCTGTGCCGAGGGGGAGAAGGAGGCCCGGGCCGTGCTCCTGGACGCCGTCGGCACCATCGCCAGGGTGTATAACATCACCCAGCAGCTCTACGCCACCCACGGCCTCTTGGAGCTGCCCTGAGCGGCCGCCGGGGGGCGCCGAAGAGGACAAGTTGGGGGGCACCGGGTCTGCTCAGCCTTAGGGCGGGGACTGGCTGGCTCAGGGGGGCTGGGAATGGGGCAGGGGCCTGTCCCCTCTAGGAGGTGCCGGCTCCCCCCCGGCCCCAGGGCAGGGACTGGCTGGCTCAGGGGGGCAGGGAATGGGGGGCACCGGCTCCCACCCGGCCCCAGGGCGGGGACTGGCTGGCTCAGGGGGGTGGGGAATGGGGCAGGCGCCTGTCCCCTCTAGGGCAGGGCGTTGGGCGCGGTTGTGAACCAGCGGCCCCGGAAACAGGGGCCAAGTAAAGAGAAGCCCCGAGCTTGACGTGGTCACCGGAGTCTTTTGTCGCGAGACGCGTTTCGCCGCCCGGCTGAGCTGGTCTTGGGCCTCCTTGGGGGGAGGATCCCGTAGGGTTGCTCACGCCCCAGTAATGTGGGACAACCCCCCCAGGACCAGCGCCTGGCCCCTGCCGGGGGTGCATGGGGTGGGTCTCAGTGCAGCCGTGTGACCCCTGTGGGCAGCTCCCCTCCGGGCGCGGGGCGCAGCGTGGGCAGGGCAAGGGTGGGGTGGGCCGTGGGGCTGGGGGTGGGGGACACACATGGCGGGGGCGGGGCTGGGGGCGGGGCTGGCTGGACGCTAGGGAGGTGGGTGGTGACATCACACGTGATGTGATGATGTCACACCCAGCCCTGCTGACATCACAGCCCCAGGCAGTGACATCACGGCCAGGCCAGGCACAGGAGGGATGTCACCCTGCCCCCCCCCGGTGACATCACCGTGATCTCACATGCGAGATGTGACGTCACCATGAAACGTGGATGGGTGCTTGGTGACGTGGTGCTGACCAGGTGACGCCAGAGATTCAATCGATGACGTCAGATCCAGTGGCGACGCTGGGCGGGGCTCGCGCGGTGGCCACTCTGCCGTAAAGCGGACCCGGCGGATGTCGCGAAAGGGGTATTCGACCCGCTGCCGCAAAGCAAGGCCAGAGCACGTCGCCATAGGGATGGCGGCCGCGCCGCCGTAAAGCGACATCGCCTTGTGTGTCGTAAAGCCACTGGGCCGCTGTAGAGCGAAGGGCCGGGGGTCGAGAGGGCGAGCGGGGAATCCGCCACACCGCCGTAAAGCGCGACGCGGGTGGCTGCCGTAAAACGGCCAGCCGCGTGGGCTGAGCGTAGCCGTAAAGCGTCGCCGTCCCGTTCCCCCTCCCCCCCCGCGCGCGCACAAAGCGCCTTCTCACCTCGCCGTCAAGCGAGGTCGGGGGCCCAACGGGGTGGGTGTCGCAAAAACGCCTCGCCATCCCCCGCGCGCGGCGGTCGGGTTTTGCGACAGTGTCGCGCGGTGCTGGGGGACGGATGGCGACGGCGACGGCAACGGCGCTGGCGGGGTCCGGGGTCCGGGTCGGGCCCGCGGGGGGGTCCCCGGACTGGGCGGGGCGGCCGCTGAGCACCGGGGTGAGCGGGGGGGCCGGGGGGGGATTCTGGCCGGGGGGGGGGGGCCCGGGGGGGATTCGGGGGGGGAGGGGCCGGGGGGGGGGATTCTGGCCGGGGGGAGGGGCCCAGGAGGGGGCCCGGGGGGGGAGTTGCCCCCCCGCAGTGCCGGACTCACCCCCCCTCCCCCCCCCCAGACAACCATCATCGCGGTGGAGTTCGACGGGGGGGTCGTGATCGGCGCCGACTCGCGGACAACGACCGGTGAGCGGGGGGCGGGGACGGGGGGGTTGGGGAGTGGGGGGTTGGGGTGAGCGGGGGGCGGGGAGTGGGGAGTGGGTGGGGGGGTTGGGGGGAGCAGGGGTGGGGGGGTTGGGGGGAGCAGGGGGCGGGGGGTTGGGGAGTGGGGAGTGGGGGGGCTGGGGTGAGCGGGCGGGTTTGGGGAGTGGGGGTTGGGGAGTGAGCGGGCGGGTTTGGGGAGTGGGGGGTTGGGGTGAGCGGGGGGCGGGGAGTGGGGAGTGGGTGGGGGGGTTGGGGGGAGCAGGGGGCGGGGGATTGGGGAGTGGGGGGGCTGGGGTGAGCGGGCGGGTTTGGGGGCACATGCTGGTCCCTGTGGGCCCCCCCCGTGGATGGGTTTGGGTCGGTCTCATGCCCGGACCGGCCCCCGGCGGTCACAAGGGGGCTCGGTGGGGGGCAATGTGCCTGTGCCGCTGTGTTATTGTAGGGTCTCCCGGGCGCCCCGGGTTGTTATTGTAGGGCCAGCAGGTGAGGGGTGGGCGATCTCCCATCCGCGGCTGTATCTCCCTGTCCGGAGGGTGGGGGGCTGTGTTATGGTAGGGTCTCTGGGGGGGCTGTGTTATGGTAGGGTCTCTGGGGGGGCTGTGTCTGGGTAGGGTCTCTGGGGGGGCTGTGTTAGGGTAGGGTCTCTGGGGGGGCTGTGTTAGGGTAGGGTCTCTGGGGGGGCTGTGTTAGGGTAGGGTCTCTGGGGGGGCTGTGTCTGGGTAGGGGCTTCGGGGGCGGGCTGTGTTAGGGTAGGGTCTCTGGGGGGGCTGTGTCTGGGTAGGGTCTCTGGGGGGGCTGTGTCTGGGTAGGGGCTTCGGGGGCGGGCTGTGTTATGGTAGGGTCTCTGGGGGGGCTGTGTCTGGGTAGGGTCTCTGGGGGGGCTGTGTTAGGGTAGGGTCTCTGGGGGAGCTGTGTTAGGGTAGGGTCTCTGGGGGAGCTGTGTTAGGGTAGGGTCTCTGGGGGGGCTGTGTTAGGGTAGGGGCTTCGGGGACGGGGCTCAGGGGGAGGCTGATGATCCGCCTCCGCCCCCCACAGCTCCTACGTGGCTAATCGAGTGACGGACAAACTGACGCCCATCCACGAGCGCATCTTCTGCTGCCGCTCCGGCTCCGCCGCCGACACCCAGGCCATCGCCGACGCCGTGGCCTATCAGCTGGGCTTCCACAGGTACCGCCCCCGGGCCCCTAGCCCCGCCCCCTGGGCCCCTTAGCCCCGCCCCCAAGGCCCATCACCGACACCGTGGCCTATCAGCTGGGCTTCCACATGTACCGCCCCCTGGGGGACCCGTTCCCCACCCCTAAGGCCCATCACCGACGCCGTGGCCTATCAGCTGGGCTTCACAGGTACCGCCCCCGGGCCCCTAGCCCCGCCCCCGGGCCCCTAGCCCCGCCCCCAAGGCCCATCACCGACGCCGTGGCCTATCAGCTGGGCTTCCACAGGTACCGCCCCCTGGGCCCTAGCCCCACCCCCTGGGCCCCTAATCCGGGCCCCTGGGCGCTGTGGTCCCAATCCCCGCCCCCCAGGCCCATCACCGACACTGCGGCCTATCAGCTGGGCTTCAACAGGAACCGGCCCCGCCCCCCTGGTTTCCTGGGTCCATTCCCCACCCCCTGCCCTATTCCCTGCCCCCCTGAGCCAGCCAGCCCCTGCCCTGGGGCCGGGTGGGGGCGGGACGGCCCCTGACTCCGCTTCCCTGCCCCACAGCATGGAGCTGGATGGGCCGCCCCTGGTGCACACGGCCGCCAGCCTCTTCAAGGAGATGTGTTACCGCTACCGCGAGGACCTCATGGCCGGCATCATCGTCGCCGGCTGGGACAGGCGCAAGGGGGGGCAGGTGAGCGGGGTACTGGGGCAAAGTCACTGGGGGCGCTGCGGAGCCAGGGCTGGCCCTGGTGCCCCATAGTGCTTCCCTTCCACATCCTTCAATCTCTGCCCCCATAGCGTGACCCTGAGACATGGGGTCTTTCAGTCCCTGTCCCTGTCCAGCGTCTGACACAGTCACCCCGCCCCAGAGGTGGGCGCATCTCAGCGCCGGGCGAGGGGTCCCCATGTCACCAGCCGCCCCGCCCCAGAGGTGGGCGCATCTCAGTGCCGGGCGAGGGGTCCCTGGGGAACCGGCCGCCCCGCCCCAGAGGTGGGCGCATCTCAGCGCCGGGCGAGGGGTCCCTGTGTCACCAGCCGCTCCGCCCCAGAGGTGGCTGCATCTCAGCGCCGGGCAAGGGGTCCCCATGTCACCAGCCGCCCCGCCCCAGAGGTGGGCGCATCTCAGTGCTGGGCGAGGGGTCCCTGGGTAACCGGCCGCCCCGCCCCAGAGGTGGGCGCGTCTCAGGGCCAGGCGAGGGGTCCCCGGGTAACCAGCCGCCCCGCCCCAGAGGTGGGCGCGTCTCAGGGCCAGGCGAGGGGTCCCCGTGTTACCGGCCGCCCCGCCCCAGAGGTGGGCGCGTCTCAGGGCCGGCCGTGCTCTCTGGCTCTCTGCCCCAGGTGTTCTCGGTGCCCATGGGCGGGATGATGGTTCGCCAGCCCTTCTCGGTGGGCGGCTCGGGCAGCTCCTACATCTACGGCTTCGTCGACGCCTCCTACAAGCCGGGCATGAGCCAGGAGGAGTGTCTGAGCTTCACGGCCAACGGTAACGTCCTGTCCCCCGGCTCCTCCCGCCCCCCGGCGCTGCTGGGCGGCCTCCCCGGTGGAGGGATGGGACCCAGGAGTCTGGGCCGCGCCCCTCCCCCCTGACAACGCTCTCCTCTCCCCTTGCAGCGCTGGCGCTGGCCATGGAGCGGGACGGCTCCAGCGGCGGGGTGATCCGGCTGGCCGCCATCACGGAGCAGGGCGTGGAGCGCCAGGTCGTCCTGGGCAACCAGCTGCCGCGGTTCTCCTCTGCCTGAGGGGGCCCCCACCCCGACATCCCCCCGCGCCACAGACGGATTAAACTATCAGAACCCACACCCGGCCTCTGTCATTCCAGCAGGACTCCTGGGTTCTCTCCCCAGCGCTGGGAGGGGAGTGGGGGCTGGTGGTTAGAGCAAGGGGGGGCTGGGAGCCAGGACTCCTGGGTTCTCTCCCCGGCTCTGGGAGGGGAGTGGGGGCTGGTGGGTTAGAGCAGGGGGGCTGGGAGCCAGGACTCCTGGGTTCTCTCCCCGGCTCTGGAAGGGGAGTGGGGGCTGGTGGTTAGAGCAGGGGGGCTGGGAGCCAGGACTCCTGGGTTCTCTCCCCGGCTCTGGGAGGGGAGTGGGGGCTGGTGGGTTAGAGCAGGGGGGTCTGGGAGCCGGGACTCCTGGGTTCTCTCCCCGGCTCTGGGAGGGCGGGGGGCTGGGAGCCAGGACTCCTGGGTTCCTCTGGGGCAGGCCATTCCCTGTAGCTGTGGGGCAGCGCTACCGGCTGGGGGGCCGGGGGGGGGCCGGGACTGGGGCTGCCCTGCTGGTTCCCCTGTGGCACTGGGCTGAGCAAACAGGGGCTGGGCGGGGGGGGGGGGGGGGTTGGACCCGCCCAGGCCCTGCCGGGTGTAACGCAGGAGCTGCTGCTGGTGCCGGCGTCACCCTTATCGCCCCTGGCTCCGTGTGCGGGCTGGGCCGGGCGCCAGGACGGGGGCTGTTCCCAGCTGGCTGGGGGGGGCCGGGGGGGAGACGGACGGACCTGTATCATCCCTCCCCCCCCCCCCGCCGTCAGACACCAAACCCCACTGAGTTCTCAACCCTCCTTTATGGAAATGCTGCTGCAATCCCCCCACACACACACACACTCGCGACACCCCTGGCAGGAGCCACCCCACAACCCCCCCCCCCCCGAGTCCACCCCCATAGCGCCCCCAGGCGAGCGTCCTCAGTGGGGGGGAGGAATCCCACGCGCCAACTCGGGTGGGTCCCAGCCCCCCGTCAGCCGGCGGGGGCGAGGCCATGAGGGGCTGGCGGGCGCCGTGGGGCGGCCCCCCATCAGCCGGTGGCGTCGAGGGCCGTGGTGGCGGAGTCCAGCTGGTGGCGGAAGGAGACTCGTGCCTTCCCGCTGAAGAAGGCCCCGTCCGGCTCGCTGCTGGTGGAGGGCGTGGGGCGGGCGTGGGGAACCGGGGGCCCCTCCATGGGGTGGGCGCGGGCAGCTGGGGGGCAGAGAAGGGGGGAGTGTGAGCTGAGAACAGGAGGGCTCAGGGAAAGATGGTGCAGGGGTGGGGGATCAGGCAAGATGGGGGGGCTCTGGGGAGGGGAATCAGGAGAGCATGTGGGGGCAGGGCAGATCGGTTGGGGGCACCCATGGAAAGGAACGGGGATGGATCTGGGGGGTTGCAGGGGTGGACAGGGAGGGGGGCCGGGTGGAGGAGATGGGGGGCAGAGTAGATCTTTTGGGGGGCGCTCCTTGCAGGGGTATCGGGGGTGGATCTGGGGGGTAGGAGGGATGTAGGCATGGACAGGGAGGGGAATGGGGGCAGGGAGGAGGACGTGGGGGTAGGAGGGATCCGGGGGTGCTCTCACCTGGGGGGCTGGGGCCCCCTTTCCTGCGGCGTTTCCTGCGCCCGGCCCAGGAGAAGCAGCGCAGGACCCTTGCCCCCATCCTGCCGGGGGCCTGTGGGACAGAGCAGGGGGTCAGGCAGGGCCCTGATAGGGGGCCTGGGGTCTCGGCCCCCATGTCAGTGGGGTGGGAGCTGACACCCTCTGCCTGGCCCCATAACAGCCAGGCTGGGAGACCAGAGCGTCCCCTAGTCAGTGGGGCACAGACCCCCCACGGCACAGCCGCACAGACCCACTGCACCCCCCAGACCTCCCCCCCAGCACCAGGATCCCCTGTTTTCCCCCCTCCCGGGATCTTTGCCCAGAGCCCCCCCCCTCTGCACTCCTCTTCCCTGAGGTTCCCCTACAACCTGTGCTGGACCCACCCCCCTGTGCCCCCCAAACCTCCCTGTCCTCCCCTCCCCCAACGACCTGGGCATCCCCCCTGCTCTGGGACCCCTTACCTGGAGGTCTTGGGATGGGAGGGTCCCCTCTGGCCCCCCCTGCTCTCGGCTATGGGGCTGCCCCAGTGCGAGGTGTCCTGCAGCCCGGCTCCCCCCTCACTGCAGCTGGCTCTGGGGCATGTCGGCCAGACACGGACTGGGACTGGCTGGGACCCGCCCGCCCCCTTGGCAAATACCGCCCCTTCCCGCCCTGCCCCCCCACCAGGGGCCAGCCCCACCGGGACGGGTGGGAGTGAGGGGCACTGGCAGGGCTGGGCTAGTGGGGGGTTGCGGGTCGGGAGTGAGGGGCACCAGCAGAGCTGGGGGGGGCAGGGCTGGGCTGGCAGGGGCTGCGGGTCAGGAGTGAGGGGCACCGGCAGAGCTGGGGGGGCAGGGCTGGGCTGGCAGGGGGTGCGGGTCGGGAGTGAGGGGCACCGGCAGAGCTGGGGGGGCAGGGCTGGGCTGGCAGGGGCTGCGGGTCGGGAGTGAGGGGCACCGGCAGAACTGGGGAGGGGCAGGGCTGGGCGAGGAGGGGGCTGCGGGTCGGGAGTGAGGGGCACCGGCAGAGCTGGGGGGGGCAGGGCCGGGCTAGTGGGGGGCTGCGGGTCGGGAGTGAGGGGCACCGGCAGAGCTGGGGGGGGGCAGGGCTGGGCTGGCAGGGGCTGCGGGTCGGGAGTGAGGGGCACCGGCAGAGCTGGGGGGGTTGCGGGTCGGGAGTGAGGGGCACCGGCAGCTGCCGGGATCTGGCCCCACGGGCCCCACAACTGGGGCTGGGCCGTGGGGTGCCCAGAGCAGCGCAGGAGGGTTTGTTATTGTAGGGTCTCCCTGGAGCCCCGTTCCGAGGGGGGGGTCCCAGAGCCGGTCCCTGCTCCCGTGGTGGGGACCCCCCAGGCCGCGGGCCGCCCCCTCCCGTCTATGGGGCAGGGTGTGTCTGGCTGGCAGGGGGAGGAGGCTGGTCTGGGCTGTCCCGGGACACGCTCCAAGCTCCCCCCACAACTTCCCCTTCCCGGCCCAGCGCCGCGGGACCCACCCAGCCGCGCACCCCCAGGCTGTGGGGCCGGGCGGGGAGACCCCTGGGTAAGTGTCGGGGTTTCCCGCAAGGTGGGGGGAGATCCTAGACCCCCTCCTCGTGCCCCCCCCCGGGACGCCCCTCGCCTTGGGGGTCGCTGCTGCTGCTGACGGTCCCTCCCGGGGGGGGGTTAGATCGGGTCCCCCCCCATAACCAGGGGAGGGTCCAGCTCGTTCTTGGGGGGGGGATCCCGTTCTCCTCTCCCCGTTATCCAGAGACCCCCCCCCCGGGGCGGAGCTCAGCCCCCTGCTCCTCCCTCGCGACGGGACCCTCCCCAGATGCAGCCACATGAGGGGGGGCTGCGGGGACACAGCCGCTCTTTGCCCATCCCCCGGCCACCAGACACCCCCCCCCCACCCCCGCTCCCCCACGTGACTCGGAACTGACTCAAAATCTCTGTTTGCTAATTACAACCGCGGGCTGGGGGGGGCAGGGCTGGGCTAGCAGGGGCTGCGGGTCGGGAGTGAGGGGCACCGGCAGGGCTGGGCTGGGCTGGCAGGGGCTGCGGGTCGGGAGTGAGGGGCACCGGCAGAGCTGGGGGGGGGGGGCCGGGCTGGCAGGGGCTGCGGGTCGGGAGTGAGGGGCACCGGCAGGGCTGGGCTGGGCTGGCAGGGGCTGCGGGTCGGGAGTGAGGGGCACCGGCAGAGCTGGGGGGGGGGGGCCGGGCTGGCAGGGGCTGCGGGTCGGGAGTGAGGGGCACCGGCAGGGCTGGGCTGGGCTGGCAGGGGCTGCGGGTCGGGAGTGAGGGGCACCGGCAGAGCTGGAGGGGCAGGGCCGGGCTAGCAGGGGCTGTGGGTCGGGAGTGAGGGGCACCGGCAGGGCTGGGCTGGGCTGGCAGGGGCTGCGGGTCGGGAGTGAGGGGCACCGGCAGAGCTGGAGGGGCAGGGCCGGGCTAGCAGGGGCTGTGGGTCGGGAGTGAGGGGCACTGGCAGAGCTGGGGGGGGGTAGGGCTGGGCTGGCAGGGGCTGCGGGTCGGGAGTGAGGGGCACCGGCAGGGCTGGGGGGCAGGGCTGGGTTGGCAGGGGGCTGCGGGTCGGGAGTGAGGGGCACCGGCAGAGCTGGTGGGGGGGCAGGGCTGGGCTAGCAGGGGCTGCAGGTCGGGAGTGAGGGGCACCGACAGGGCTGGGCTGGCAGGGGCTGAAGGTCGGGAGTGAGGGGCACCGGCAGAGCTGGGGGGGGGCATGGCTGGGCTGGCAGGGGCTGCGGGTCGGGAGTGAGGGGCACCGGCAGAACTGGGGGGTGCAGGGCTGGGCTGGCAGGGGCTGCGGGTCGGGAGTGAGGGGCACTGGCAGAGCTGGGGGGGGCAGGGCCAGGCTGGCAGGGGCTGCGGGTCGGAAGTGAGGGGCACCGGCAGAGCTGGGGGGGGGCAGGGTTGGCAGGGGGCTGCGGGTCGGGAGTGAGGGGTACCGGCAGAGCTGGGGGGGGCAGGGCCAGGCTGGCAGGGGCTGCGGGTCGGGAGTGAGGGGCACCGGCAGAGCTGGGCGGGGGGTAGGGCTGGGCTGGCAGGGGCTGCGGGTCGGGAGTGAGGGGCACCGGCAGAGTTGGGGGGGGCAGGGGCTGCGGGTCGGGAGTGAGGGGCACCGGCAGAGCTGTGGGGCAGGATTGAGGGGCACTGGGCGGGATTGTCAAGGGCTGTGGGTTGAGGCTGGCGGGACTGGGGGGCACAGGTGGGTCGGGGGGATTGTGGGACGGGGTGGACTGGGGGGCTGGCAGGGGGCTGGGGGGCAGGATGATGAGTGGGGGAGGACTAGGGGCGGGGGGCCTGTGGGGCTCAGAGGAAAGGGATCTGGGAGCGCAGATGGCCTAGCTGGGGGGAGGAGGGGCTGCAGCCAGAGGCCGTCCCCAGCCCCCTACTAGCGCAGCCCCCCCACCAGTGCCCCCCGAGCTCTGCTCTGTAACCCCCCCCTCCCCCCGTCCCCATAGTGACTGTCTGGGCTGCAGGCCAGGAGCCGCTGTTACATAAACAGCCGGGGGGAGCCGCTCCCCCCAATTAACCCCACAATGCCCCCCACGTCACCGACAGATCAACCTGTGTCAGCCCTTGCTTGCCCTGGGGGGCGGGGGAGCCTGGCCTGACACCCCCTCCAGGAATTTGTTCCAGGAAACCCAGCCAAAGCATCTCTCCGCCTGCCCCCCTCCCACCCTTGGCACTGCCATCCCGGATGCCTGGGTCCTATCCCCCCAGCGATGCCCTGCTGGAGACCTGGCTGCACTCCCCATTCTTCCTCTCGGACTCTTGGGTCCCCCCCCTCGGCTGCATGAGGAAATTGCCCACCCCAGAGATTCCCCGTCGCCAGGGTGCTGGTGGGTTGGAGCAGGGGAGACTAGGAGCCAGGACTCCTGGATTCTCTCCCCATCCCCATCTCCGCTCCTCTCCAGGCAGAGACCGGCACCATGCAGACCCTGGCTGGCCCCTTCGCGGGGGGCAGCTCGCTGGACGCCTCGGACCTGCAGGTGGATGGGGACGAAGTGGAGGGGCTGCGGGAGGGCGAGGAGCCAGGTGAGTGGGGAGGCCCCGGGGGAAGGTGGGGGGGGCTAGGACTTTAGTCTCCGGCTCCCTGGCACGGCGTGGGGGGTGGGCAGCCGACCCTTGCGGCCAAGGGCTGAGTGTCAGGACCCTCCCCAGGAACCCAGGCATCCTGGTGCCTGGCCCACCCGAACTGGGGTTCAGTGTGTCCATGTCTGGCACTTAGCAGGGGGCTTTGCTGCCTCCGTGCATGTGGGGGAGGGAGACGGGGGGGGTCCATGGGTTACCCCCACCCTGACCCGTCCGTCCATCCCGCAGGGGGTCCGCTCTACCCCTTCCTGGTGGTCTATGACCTGAAGCCGCTCAAGTCGCAGGGGCCAGTGTTTGCCAAGGGGGTGCCAGTCACTGCCCGGGTGGAGGGCACCGAGCGCTACACCACCGGCTCCAAGGTGAGTGGGGATGGGGGGCTGGGAGCCAGGACTCCTGGGTTCTCTCCCCGGCTCTGGGAGGGGAGTGGGGGCTGGTGAGTCAGAGCAGGGGGGATGGGATCCAGGACTCCTGGGTTCTCTCCCCGGCTCTGGGAGGGGAGTGGGGGCTGGTGAGTCAGAGCAGGGGGGGCCGGGAGCCAGGACTCCTGGGTTCTCTCCCCGGCTCTGGGAGGGGAGGGGAGGGGAGAGGAGGGGGCTGGGGGGTTAGAGCAGGGGGCCTGGGATCCAGGACTCCTGGGTTCTCTCCCCGGCTCTGGGAGGGGAGGGAGGCTGGTGAGTCAGAGCAGGGGGGGCTGGCAGCCAGGACTCCTGGGTTCTCTCCCCGGCTCTGGCAGGGGAGGGGGCTGGGGGGGTTAGAGCAGGGGGGCTGGCAGCCCGGACACCGGGGTTCTCTCCCCGCAGATCCGGCCAAGCACACTGTACTCCCTGCGACTGACCCACGGGGATTTCACCTGGACCATGAAGAAGAAGTTCAAGCACTTCCAGGAGCTGCACCGTGACCTGATGAGACACAAAATCTTCATGAGCTTCCTGCCCCTCTCCAGGTCCGACCCCCCCCCCCCCCCCCCGCAATGGGGCCTGTGCCACAGGAATTCCCCCCCCCCAGCACTGTGAGGGCCCCGGTCCCTGCTGCCCCACATGCCTCCTCCTGAGCCCTAGATTGGTCTCCAAAGCCACGAGCTGCCCCAAACCATCCTAGAATAACCCCCCCAGGGCGGGGACTGGCTGGCTTAGGGGGGTGGGGGAATGGGGAAGGGGCCTGTCCCCTCTAGGGGGTGCTGGCTCCCCCCCGGCCCCAGGGCAGGGACTGGCTGGCTCAGGGGGACGGGGAATGGGGCAGGGGTCTGTCCCCTCTAGGGGGCGCCGGCTCCCACCCAGCCCCAGGACGGGGACTGGCTGGCTCAGGGGGGTGGGGAATGGGGCAGGGGTCTGTCCCCGCTAAGTCTCACCCCATCTCTGATTCCACCCCCCTCCCCAGGTTTGCTTTCCATGGGTCCCGTGCAGAGGCCACCTCTCTGGAGATGCCCGCCCTGCCCCATGGGGGTGATGGCACTTCCAGACGCCCCTCCAGCAAACAGGTAGGGGGAAGGGGGGTGGGATGCTGGAGGGTGGGGGGTTCTGGGGGTTCCAGGGCTAGGAAGGGCCGTGGGGGGCCCCATGGGGCGACTGTGGGTGCTGGGGAGCCCCCGTGTGAATTCTGGGGGGCGGGGAGGAGTCCGGGAGGCAGGCCGGACAGCATTACATCCCTGATTTACGCTGTTCACGCACAGCCTCTGGCATGTCAGCTGCTCCTTGGGTTGTGCAACCGAATGACACTCGCCGATATCTCCAGTCCCAGACACAGCCCTGGGAACCTCCGTCTGGCAGTGCCCAGTCGTGCCCGCTAGACGCTGCCAGCTTATATGAGTTTGTCAGTTTAACAAAGCCATTGATATGCACCAGACTTGTTCTCCCCAGGGGAGCCTCTGACACGCTGCAAACCAGACGCACGGCTCCAGGTGGAACAAACAGACCGATCTATTAACTATGAAGAACGATTTGAAGTGATTATAAGTCAAAGCACAAGAAGTCAGATTTGGGCAAATGAAATAAAAGCAAAGTGCATTCTTAGCCGATCTTAATGCTTCCAACGTCCTTACAAACTTAGGTGCTTCTCACCACAGGCTGGCTGGCTGCCCTTCAGCCAGGCTCTCCCCTTTGATCAGCGCTTCAGTCGCTGGGGGGTGATGTCTGTAGATGGAGGTGGAAGAGAGAGGAAGAGCCTGGCAAATGGGGATTGGTCCTGCTTTGAGCAGGGAGTTGGACTAGATACCTCCTGAGGTCCCTTCCAACCCTGATCTTCTGTGATTCTCTCCCTTTGATCATGTCCTTTTTTCCTTCTTGGTTCCCGCCCCCCCTTCAGAGTCAGGTGAGCATTACCTCATCGCAGTCCCACACTGACCAAGGGAAGGGGGGTGACTCACTCAGAGTCTAACAGATCCTTTTGTTGCTGCCTAGGACAGCATCCTTTGTTCCTGTGAGGCTGGGCCGGGTTCATAGAATCATAGAAGATCAGGGTTGGAAGGGACCTCAGGAGGTATCTAGTCCAACCCCCTGCACAAAGCAGGACCAATTCCCAACTAAATCATCCCAGCCAGGGCTTTGTCAAGCCTGACCTTAAACACCTCCAAGGAAGGAGATTCCACCACCTCCCTAGGGAACCCATTCCAGTGTTTCACCACCCTCCTAGTGAAATAGTGTTTCCTAATATCCAACCTAGACCTCCCCACTGCAACTTGAGACCATTGCTCCTTGTTCTGTCATCTGCCTCCACTGAGAACAGCCGAGCTCCATCCTCTTTGGAACCCCCCTTCAGGTAGTTGAAAGCAGCTATCAAATCCCCCCTCATTCTTCTCTTCTGGAGACTAAACAATCCCAGTTCCCTCAGCCTCTCCTCATAAGTCATGTGCTCCAGCCCCCTAATCATTTTTGTTGCCCTCTGCTGGACTCTCTCCAATGTTTCCACATCCTCCTTGTAGTGTGGGGCCCAAAACTGGACACAGTACTCCAGATGAGGCCTCACCAATGTCGAATAAAGGGGAACGATCACATTCCTCGATCTGCTGGCAATGCCCCTACTTATACAGCCCAAAATGCCGTTAGCCTTCTTGGCAGCAAGGGCACACTGTTGACTCATATCCAGCTTCTCGTCCACTGTGACCCCTAGGTCCTTTTCTGCAGAACTGCTGCCTAGCCACTCGGTCCCTAGTCTGTAGCAGTGCATGGGATTCTTCCGTCCCAAGTGCAGGACTCTGCACTTGTCCTTGAACCTCATCAGGTTTCTTTTGGCCCAGTCCTCTAATTTGTCTAGGTCCTTCTGTATCCGATCCCTACCCTCTAGTGTATCTACCACACCTCCCAGTTTAGTGTCATCTGCAAACTTGCTGAGGGTGCAATCTATGCCATCCTCCAGATCATTAATGAAGATATCGAACAAAACCGGCCCCAGGACCGACCCTTGGGGCACTCCGCTTGAAACCGGCTGCCAACTAGACATGGAGCCGTTGATCACTACCTGTTGAGCCCGACGATCTAGCCAGCTTTCTATCCACCTTACAGTCCATTCATCCAGCCCATACTTCTTTAACTTGCTGGCAAGAATGCTGTGGGAGACCGTATCAAAAGATTTGCTAAAGTCAAGGAATAACACGTCCACTGCTTTCCCCTCATCCACAGACCCAGTTATCTCCTCATAGAAGGCAATTAGGTTAGTCAGGCATGACTTCCCCTTGGTGAATCCATGCTGACTGTTCCTGATCACTTTTCTCTCCTCTAAGTGCTTCAGAATTGATTCCTTGAGGACCTGCTCCATGATTTTTCTGGGGACTGAGGTGAGGCTGACTGGCCTGTAGTTCCCCGGATCCTCCTTCTTCCCTTTTTTAAATATGGGCACACCTGCCCTGATGAGGTGTGAACTGCCTCTCTGCTTCTGGAGAGTTTTTGCCTGGGTTTGCTTTAAGCCATGAGGACACATTTTCAGCCTCATAACTATACACATGAAATTATAACCTATAACGTTACTGTAACAACAATGTTCAGTGAATCATGAGCCTTCCGAAGACACCCAACATACAAACTTTGCATTGGATACCACACAATAATTTTACAACAATGAACATGGGGGTGTAGGGTGTTCCCCCGAGGTACAGAGCGTCACAGTTCTCTCCCTGGCTCTGGGAGGGGAGTGGGGGCTGGTGGGTTAGAGCAGGGGGGGGCTGGAAGCCAGGACTCCTGGGTTCTCTCCCCAGCTCTGGGAGGGAAGTGGGGGCTGGTGGTTAGAGCGGGGGGGAAGGAGCCAGGACTCTGGGGTTCCATTCTCTGACCCACCTCAGGTGTCATACTGCACTCAGGTGGAAAGTTGAATTCATGTCAAGTGAAAGCATTTTAATTAGTCAGATGCACCTACCCTAAACACGCTGGCCGGGTAAGGCCCGGGTTTCTCGGCACGTCCGGCGTTGAAAAGGGACTCATGGACCAAGGGAAGCAGGATCTGGTGCTAGGGAACTGAAGCGGTTTTGTCCGGTCCCTGGGTCCTGGCAGATTTTAGAGCTAGTAGATCTCGGCCTGGTTCTGTACAAACCAGGGAGGTTTATCCCTCTGCCGGTGAGGGGAGCGGAGATTTAGGGAGGGAGGAACGGGGAGATGGGGAGCCCTTGAAGACAGCAGGGGATGTGTGTGTGGGGTGGGGGTCCAGGCCACTTGGTGGGGGACTCTCACTCCTCCCCTTGCTCCCCACAGAAGTACCTTGAGAGCTACCTGAACTCCCTGCTGGAAATGTCCTTCTACCGCAATTACCACGCCATGGTAACGTATTGGCCCCCCCACAGCTCCCCCTTCAACTTCCTGAACTCCTGGGTTCTTTCCCCTGCTCTGGGAGGGGAGTGGGGGCTGGTGGCCAGGACGCCTGGGTTCTCTCCCCAGCTCGGGGAGGGGAGTGGGAGCTGGTGGGTTAGAGCAGAGGGGGCTGGGAGCCAGGACTTCTGGGTTCTCTCCCCATCTCTGGGAGAGGAGTGGGGGCTGGTGGCTTAAAGGGGAGGGGGAGGAGCCAGGACTCCTGGGTTCCATTCTCTTCCCTGCAGGCGGAGTTCCTGGATGTCAGCCAGCTCTCTTTCATCCCCGACCTGGGACCCAAGGGCCTGTGAGTCCAGTTTACTTTCTCTGCCCAGGGACCTGCCACCCTGCCAGCCACCAGGGCAACCACTTCGGGGGGGAGCCTGTACAGGGGGGCGAGGGCAGCCAGCCAGGGTAGCTTCCCACACACAGTAGGGGCGTGAGTTGGGGGGGGAGAGCGAGGGCCACTTGGAGCCAGGATTCCTGGGTTCTCTCCCCGACTCTGGGAGGGGAGTGGGGGCTGGTGGGTTAGAGCAGGGGGGGCTGGGAGCCAGGACTCCTGGGTTCTCTCCCCAGCTCTGGGGAGGGGAGTGGGGGCTGGTGGTTAGAGCAGGGGGGCTGGGAGCCAGGACTCCTGGGTTCTCTCCCTGGCTCTGGGAGGGGAGTGGGGGCTGGTGGGTTAGAGCAGGGGGGGCTGGGAGCCAGGACTCCTGGGTTCTCTCCCCGGCTCTGGGAGGGGAGTGGGGGCTGGTGGTTAGAGCAGGGGGGGCTGGGAGCCAGGACTCCTGGGTTCTCTTCCCAGCTCTGAGAGGGGAGTGGGGGGCTGGTGGTTAGAGCAGGGGGGGCTGGGAGCCAGGACTCCTGGGTTCTCTCCCCGGCTCTGGGAGGGGAGTGGGGCCTGGTGGGTTAGAGCAGGGGGGGCTGGGAGTCAGGACTCCTGGGTTCTCTCCCCGGCTCTGGGAGGGGAGTGGGGGCTGGTGGGTCAGAGCAGGGGGGGCTGGGAGCCAGGACTCCTGGGTTCTCTTCCCAGCTCTGGGAGGGGAGTGGGGGCTGGTGGTTAGAGCAGGGGGGGCTGGGAGCCAGGACTCCTGGGTTCTCTCCCCGGCTCTGGGAGGGGAGTGGGGACTGGTGGTTAGAGCAGGGGGGCCGGGAGCCAGGACTCCTGGGTTCTCTCCCCAGTGACCTGGCTCCTGCCGCAGGGAGGGCATGATCCTGAAACGCTCTGGCGGGCACCGAATCCAGGGGCTCAACTGCTGTGGGCGCCACCAGATCTGCTACCGCTGGTCGAAGAGGTGAGCTGGGAGGGCCGGGGGGGGGCTGGGGTCTGTGTGGCCCCCTCCCTGCTCACGGGACCCTGTCTCCCCCCAGGTGGCTGGTGGTGAAGGATTCCTTCCTGCTGTACCTCAAGCCGGAGTCAGGGGTCGTCTCCTTTGTGCTGCTCTTTGACCCGGGATTCAGCGTCATGGTGGGGAAGAAATCCACCGACAGCAAGTACGGGGTCCGCATCGAGAACACCGCCAGGTCCGGACGCCGGGGTTCCACCCTGCCAAAGGGGGGGGTGGCGACAGTGGGGGTGGGCCGGGAGCCAGGACTCCTGGGTTCTCTCCCCGGCTTTGGGAGGGGAGTGGGGGCTGGTGGGTTAGAGCAGCGGGGGCTGGGAGCCAGGACTCCTGAGTTCTCTCCCCAGCTCTGGGAGGAGAGTGGGGGCTGGTGGTTAGAGCAGGGGGGGCTGGGAGCCAGGATTCCTGGGTTCTCTCCCCGGCTCTGGGAGGGGAGTGGGGGCTGGTGGGTTGGAGCAGGGGGGCTGGGAGCCAGGACTCCTGGGTTCTCTCCCCAGCTCTGGGAGGGGAGTGGGGGCTGGTGGGTTAGAGCAGGGGGGGCTGGGAGCCAGGACTCCTGGGTTCTCTCCCCGGCTCTGGGAGGGGAGTGGGAGCTGGTTTGTGATTTCTCCCCCCCGCCCCCGCAGGACGCTGATTCTGAAGTGCAGCAGCTACCGGCAGGCGCGCTGGTGGGGGCAGGAGATCACGGAGCTTGCCCAGGAGCAAGGCGAGGATTTCCTGCACCTGCACCGGCACCAGGCCTTCGCGCCCGTCCGCGAGGGCACCCCCACCCGCTGGTGAGGGGGGCGAGGATTGTGCAGGGGGAGGGGACGGGATCCCGTGTGGAGAGGGTTGGGGGAGGGAGATAGGGCAGGTCCCGGTGCCGGGGAATCGGGGGTTAGTGGGGGGCAGATGTGGGGGTTGTTCCTGGTGGTCACCAGATTCCAGTCTCTTCCCCACCCCCCGTGGCAGGTTCGTGAACGGCGCTGGGTACTTTGCGGCTGTGGGCGACGCACTGATGCAAGCGAAGGAGGAAATTTACATCACCGACTGGTGGTGAGCGACCCCCTGCTGCCCCCCAGGGCCCTGGCCTGACCCCCCCTGCTGCCCCCCAGGGCCCTGGCCCGACCCCAGGGCCCTGGCCTGACCCCCCCCTGCTTCCCCCAGGGCCCTGGCCGACCCCCCCCCTGCTGCCCCCCAGGGTCCTGGCCCGACCCCTGGGCCCTGGCCTGACCCCCCCTGCTTCCCCCAGGGCCCTGGCCGACCCCCCCCCTGCTGCCCCCCTGGGCCCCGGCCCACCCCCCAGGGCCCTGGCCTGACCCCCCCCCGCTTCCCCCAGGGCCCCGGCCTGCTCCCCTGCTGCCCCGCAGGGCCCTGGCCTGACCCCTTGCTGCCCCGCATGTTGTACTTAAAGTCCTGCACAGGATCTTTTCAGGGGGAATAAGACAAAACACCACATTTATTAGTGATACATGTATTCATTAACACTGTATCATACGCATATAATATATTACACTTACACTCACACTCACACACAAACACACTCCGTCTTGTTGTTACCAATTAGTTGCTCCCCTTAACTTCACTGGCCAGGTGAGTTAGATGGGGGAGGGGGTGGAGCCGGGCTTCTGCCGATCCGGATCGATGCTCCCATGTTGACAAGACGAGACCCGGGGTCCTCTGCAAGACACCTCACTTTTATAGCAGCTTTCCTCTCATGCAAATCTAGACCAGATTCAAACTCTTGTGTCTGTGTCCATTGGTCCTTTGTGCTGCTTTCTTTTGAGTGTTGTCCCAATGCTGCAAAGAGGGTGTTTCCAAAAGAAGGTGCTTGCTTCTAACCCCCCAGGCCGTCAGTATGTCTGCTTGTCTTTAATGAGCCCACTTGACACGTTTTATTGTCCTTGAGTCTGGCTCCCAGCCCCTCTCCAACAGTTGAGGCTGTCTGGAGGTGCTGCCTCCCCTGCCTTGCTCATCCACACCTCATTCATTCAACAGGGCAATTGATTAAGGGGGGAGGGGAGAGCTCTTGTTCTACTGCTAGCAAAAAGAAATTTTTCTTCTATCTTATTCTATCTTTAGGGGCTATAATATTATACCAAGGGCAATGTAAAGTTTCTAAATGAGGTTTTGATACAAAGTCCCATGAAAACAGAGGTCACACGTGGGTAGACCCACCACAAGGTTATATGAAGAGGCACAATGTAAAGTCATATGAAAATTATCAGAGATTGATCTACATTGTCCCCCTTTTGACCTCTCAAGAACAATTCTTGAGTGGTCACCATATGAATCTTTTGTATTTGTTGCAAACAAGCCAAACAATTATAACCAGGTGAATATAACTAAAACTATTACAATTGACTAAACACCAGATATAACATAAACACAAATGCAAGCAATTATAATTATAATAATTGGAAATACAACAAAACCATTACCATTCCAATAATTGGGTACATTGACAAACAAAATGAGGCCCAAGTTTGATGCTGCAATAGCCATCAAACAATAAAAGTCACTGAGGTCAGGACCTTCTTAAGCACACACAACAAATAAGATTTTGTAGGAGTACCACAGTTGTTATGCAAGGTTAAGCTGATTTGGACTTAAACTAACATTCAGTTGCTAAAATGTTGTAGAATTTCCTATTTTTAACAGTTGTTCTCAGAGGTTTCTGGGGACCTGAAAGATGGGGCCATACAATTATGGGCCAAGGTCTTACAGGTTATGGGGGCCCAAGAACTACCCTCTAGGGTTCGGGAAGAAGAATCGGAGGGCATAGAGGAAAGTGTGGAATTAATAATAATACAAGCAAATGTAACTAACAATACAAATGTATTAATAACAAAAATTAACAACAAAATGACTATTAGAGAACCTAACAACAAATAAACCTGATGCACTGGGAACCAAAGTCTTTTGGACACAAGGGGTGATTGATAAATTGGATGGACATGGGGGAAGTAGAGAGAGGAAAAGACATTTGCCCTGTCTAGTGTAGTATCCCTTCTTTTTCTGGACCCAATGCTAGCACAGGACACCACCAGAGACAGACACAGAACATGCAACACAGAACACTGAACACAGACTTTGTCATGACACTATAACCATGGTATTTTATCACTCTTCAGCTGGTACCAGCTCTCCTGATGTTCTGGTTCAGAGCCTGAAAGATAGAAGCTTGGAAACAAATTAGCACAGTGCTCCCACCACGGCAGACCCTGCTCGGTCTCTGCCACAGTGTGTTTGGTACTTGGGGCTGCACAAATGCTAATTAAGTGCTGCATTTCTTGTGAGTGTAAATCCTCCCTTTCTCTCAGTAAAAGGGCGTTAACACTCCATCTAGAAAAAAAATTTCTGTTTTAAAATCTCCAGCCATTTTGCCATGGCCTGGAGATCTGAGGCAGAAGCAGGCACTGTTGTTAACTGTTTCAACGGCATTTTGGCCCTGGGAGGAGGAATTTACCCAAATATCCCAAATATCCCCCTTCCCAATCTCCAGAGGGGTCCCAAAGGTCTGCCCCCTTCTGGGGTCTCAAATGTTTCTTTTCCTGATGTTACTGCTGCTGTAAGATTTGAGAGTGCTGTTTTAACTCTCTGTACCCAACCTGTTTTTCAGTTTCTCTATCTATTGCTTG
Source organism: Chrysemys picta bellii (assembly GCF_011386835.1). Taxonomy (NCBI): domain Eukaryota; kingdom Metazoa; phylum Chordata; order Testudines; family Emydidae; genus Chrysemys; species Chrysemys picta. The sequence continues at coordinate 1,242,749 of NC_088806.1, forward strand.
CCTGGGCCCGATCCTGCTTTTTTCAATAAACAGTTCCTTTCCATGGGCACAAGCCTTGTTCCACTACCAATTTAGCAAGGAGGGTGGGCTTTCCAACTAGCCCCCACCCTTCCTGGTTCCGTTTCTTAAACATTTTCTTTAAAATTGTGAAATTACCACAATATTACTTACAAAAAAAACCAAACAAACAAAAACCACACTACACTGCCCAAACTCCTATATCCTTCAGAGTTTGGTTTAACAGAACAAGATCTGCATCTTATGTTTTTAACCCACTCTGGGCCAGAGGGAGAGACGCTAAGCTTCCCTCTGTATTACTTGGTCTGCTACCACCGAGGGTTCATACACCAATTATACAAATCCTTCCCCGGATTAGATCCTTCCCCGGATCAGAGTGAGAAACACTAAGTTCTCCTCTTTAGCTCCGCCTTGCTACGGCTGAGGGTGTATGTACCTCTATAACACAATTTAAACCTAAACTCCTATATCCTTCAGAGTCTGGTTAATCCTTCCCCGGATCAGAGTGAGAAACACTAAGTTCTCCTCTTTAGCTCAGTCATGAACACAATTTATACCTAAACTCCTATATCCTTCAGAGTTTGGTTAATCAACTGAAAGTTTACGCTCTTTTTCCTCTAGTGCCAGGCTTGCTAAAGCTGGCGCTGTGCACACCAGTTTTATAATAACTGTGGGTTCTATGCTTGCTCCCCCTTTCGCATTCTCCACCAATAATGTTGTACTTAAAGTCCTGCACAGGATCTTTTCAGGGGGAATAAGACAAAACACCACATTTATTAGTAATACATGTATTCATTAACACTGTATTATATGCATATAATATATTACACTTACACTCACACTCACACACAAACACACTCCGTCTTGTTGTTACCAATTAGTTGCTCCCCTTAACTTCACTGGCCAGGTGAGTTAGATGGGGGAGGGGGTGGAGCCGGGCTTCTGCCGATCCGGATCGATGCTCCCATGTTGACAAGACGAGACCCGGGGTCCTGTGCAAGACACCTCACTTTTATAGCAGCTTTCCTCTCATGCAAATCTAGACCAGATTCAAACTCTGTGTCTGTGTCCATTGGTCCTTTGTGCTGCTTTCTTTTGAGTGTTGTCCCAATGCTGCAAAGAGGGTGTTTCCAAAAGAAGGTGCTTGCTTCTAACCCCCCAGGCCGTCGGTATGTCTGCTTGTCTTTAATGAGCCCACTTGACACGTTTTATTGTCCTTGGGTCTGGCTCCCAGCCCCTCTCCAACAGTTGAGGCTGTCTGGAGGTGCTGCCTTCCCTGCCTTGCTCATCCACACCTCATTCATTCAACAGGGCAATTGATTAAGGGGGGAGGGGAGAGCTCTTGTTCTACTGCTAGCAAAAAGAAATTTTTCTTCTATCTTATTCTATCTTTAGGGGCTATAATATTATACCAAGGGCAATGCAAAGTTTCTAAATGAGGCTTTGATACAAAGTCCCATGAAAACAGAGGTCACACGTGGGTAGACCCACCACAAGGTTATATGAAGAGGCACAATGTAAAGTCATATGAAAATTATCAGAGATTGATCTACACGCAGGGCCCTGGCCCTCACACGCACCCTCTGCCCCCCCGGGTTCTGACCCCCAGGGCTCTGCGCTGTTCACCCTCCCCACCCTTCCTGCCTGCCCCCCAACCTCGTCCCTGCCTTCCCTTCTAGGGCCCGGCCCCACACCCCTCCCGGGAGCGTGGGACCTTGAGGGGTCCAGCCCCACGCACTGAGCCGGGACCAATAGCCCCAGCCCCGCCCTGCCGGGCGTTTGTCCCACCTGCTCTGGGACACTCCCCCCATGGCGCCGGCTCCGGAGCCGAGCTCCAACCCAAGCGAATGCAGTGAAGGGACCCGGGCGGGGCTCGGAGCAGGGGCCCCCAGAGAGCCGGGATCTCGACGGGGGAGGGCAGAAACCGCCACGATCCAGGCCCCTCTCTGCCGGCAGGCTGAGCCCCGAGATGCACCTGAAGCGCCCGGCGCAGACGGACGACTGGCGCCTGGACATCCTCCTGAAGCACAAGGCGGTGAGTGCCCCGGCGGGGGGGTCCCCAGGCCCCCCCGCCCCCCCTAATGCCCTGCCTGCCCCCCCCCAGGAGGAGGGCGTGCGGGTCTGCGTGCTGCTCTTCAAGGAGGTGGAGCTGGCCCTGGGGATCAACAGCGGCTACAGCAAGCGGGCACTCATGCTGCTGCACCCCAACATTAAGGTAGGGGACCCAGGCATCCGGGACGCAGAACAGGGGACTGGGAGATGGGACCCAGGCGTCCGGGAGGGCAGCGCAGGGCACTCGCCCCTGAGAATAGGACCCGGGCGTCCGGGACAGCGGCGCAGGGCACTCGCCCCTGAGAATAGGACCCGGGCGTCCGGGACAGCGGCGCAGGGCACTCGCCCCTGAGAATAGGACCCAGGCGTCCAGGAGGGCAGCGCAGGGCGCTCGCCCCTGAGAATGGGACCCAGGCGTCCAGGAGGGCAGCGCAGGGCGCTCGCCCCTGAGAATGGGACCCAGGCGTCCGGGAGGGCAGCGCAGGGCGCTCACCCCTGAGAATAGAACCCAGGCGTCCGGGACAGCAGGGCAGGGCACTCGCCCCTGAGAATAGGACCCAGGAGGGCAGCGCAGAGCACTCGCCCCTGAGAATGGGACCCAGGTGTCCGGGACGGCAGGGCAGGGCACTCGCCCCTGAGAATAGGACCCAGGCATCCGGGACGGCAGCGCAGGGCGCTCACCCCTGAGAATGGGACCCAGGTGTCTGGGACGGCGGCGCAGGGCGCTCGCCCCTGAGAATGGGACCCAGGTGTCTGGGACGGCGGCGCAGGGCAATCATCCCCAGTGGGTCCTGGGGACAAGGGATGGGACCCAGGTGTCCGGGACCGGTGGCACAGGGCGCTCGCCCCTGAGAATGGGACCCAGGTGTCTGGGACAGCGGCGCAGGGCGCTCACCCCCAGTGGGCCCTGTGGACAAGGGATGGGACCCAGGCGTCCGGGATGGCAGCGTGGGAAATTCGCCCTCAGCGGGCCCTGGGGACAAGGGATGGGACCCAGGAGTCCGGGAGGGCAACGCAGGGTGCTCGCCCCGGAGAATGGGACCCAGGCGTCCAGGAGGGCAGCGCAGGGCGCGCGCCCTTGAGAATGGGACCCAGGCATCCGGGAGGATAATGCAGAGCGCTCGCCCCTGAGAATGGGACCCAGGCGTCCGGGAGGGCAGCGCAGGGCGCTCGCCCCTGAGAATGGGACCCAGGCGTCCGGGAGGGCAGCGCAGGGCGCTCGCCCCCAGTGGGCCCGGGGAGGGGAGACGGGACCCAGGCGAAGGGTCTCTGAGCTGTCTCCCCCCCGGCCCAGGTGATGCGCCACCCTGACCACGTCTCGTCCGTCGTGTTCCTGTGGGCTCACCACGAGAAGCTGGTGGTGGTGGACCAGAGCGTGGCCTTTCTCGGCGGCCTGGACCTGGCCTACGGGCGCTGGGACGACCACCACTACCGGCTCACCGACCTGCCCCCCGGCACCAAGGTCAGAGCCCCCCACTCGGCCCCCTCCTCTCCTGGGGAGCCGCCTGCCCCAGGGCCCCAAGCTTCTCTCCCCCCGATTGCCTCCCCCCATCTCTCTCTGGACCCCGCTCCCCACGCCGGGCTCTGGCTCCCTCCGAGCGGGGTGCTCCTTGGGGATGAGCTGCCCGTCGACCTGGCAGCCAACCAGCAACTCTGGCTGGGCAAGGACTACAGCAACCTCATCACCAAGGACTGGGTGCAGCTCGACCGGCCCTTCGAAGGTGATCAGGGGTTGGGGGGGGGTTAGGGTTAGGGCCGGGGTGGGGGGGCTGGGCTTGGCAGTGTGCGTGGCAGCCAGTGGGTGCCTGGGGCTGACTAGGGACTACATCCCTTTAACTCTGCCACTGGTGTGTGTATGAGAGCTTTACACCCCCTTAACTGTGCCCCTGAGAGCGTTACACCCCCATAACGGTGCCCATGAGAGCGTCACATCCCCTTAACGGTGCCCATGAGAGATTACACCTCCTTAATTGTGCCCCTGAGAGCGTTACACCCCCATAACGGTGCCCATGAGAGCGTCACATCCCCTTAACGGTGCCCATGAGAGATTACACCTCCTTAATTGTGCCCCTGAGAGCATTACACCCCCATAACTGTGTCCCTGAGAGCATTACACCCCCATAACTGTGTCCCTGAGAGCATTACACCCTGGTCACTGTGTCCCTGAGAGTGTTACACCCTGGTAACTGAGCCCCTGAGAGTGTTACATCCCCTTAACTGTGCCCCTGAGAGTGTTACATCCCCTTAACTGTGCCCTGAGAGCATTACATCACCTTAAGTGTGCCCCTGAGAATGTTACACCTCCTTAACTGTGCTCATGAGAGTGTTACACCCCCTTAACGGTGCCTGTTAGAGCATCACATCCCCTTAACGGTACCCGTGAGAGCATTACACCCCGGTAACTGAGCCCTTGAGAACTTGACATCACCTTAACTGTACCCCTGAGAGTATTACATCCCCTTAACTGTTCCTGTGAAAGCGTTACATCTCCTTAACTGTGCCCTTCCATCGAGGGAGCTCAAGTGGACCTCCCCTTAGCAACAAAGCACCCTCTTCCCCCACTGGGTGGGGTCTGACCCCCAACTCCACCCTGCAGCCCACGTGACCCAGGCCCAGCCAGTGAGTTGCTCAGAAAAGTCCCTTCGATTCGGGATGGCCAACAAGCAGGGCTGGGGATTGTTCCAGGGGCTCTTTGGACACGGGTTCTAGGGTCATCCGGGGTGGGGGGAGGTCAAGGGTCACCCGACCGGCCCCTGCCCTCCTGCTGACCGGCTCCCCCCGGGGGTCAGATTTCATCGACAGGTCCCGGATGCCCCGGATGCCCTGGCGGGACGTGGGGGTGGCCGTGCACGGCAGAGCCGCCCGCGACGTCGCCCGTCACTTCATCCAGCGCTGGAATTTCACCAAGGTCCGGGGCCGCCGGGAGCCTGCCTGGGGGCCCAAGTTGTGGGGGGCGCGGGGGGAACAGCGGGGCAGGCCGGGGTGGGTCCCTGTCCCTGGGGGGGGGGGGTGGTACCTGCGATCTCCCCGTCCACCTCCCGTCCCGTTGCAGACAGTGAAAAACAAGTACCGGGGCCCGGAGTACCCCTGCCTGGTGCCCAAGTCGCTTGGTGCCACCCACCGCCTGCCCGGCCCCCTCGCCGGCGCCCAGCTCGCCAACGTGCAGGTCAGCGGGCGCCCCGGGGGGCACTGAATGGGGCAGGGAGCTTGGGCAGGTCACCCTAGGGGCCCAGGGAATGGGGGGCAGGTCACCCTAGGGGCCCAGGGAACGGGGGGCAGGTCACCCTAGGGGCCCAGGGAGTTAAAGGTCCCGGGGTCACCCTATGGGCCCAGGGAACGGGGGGCAGGTCACTCTATGGGCCCAGGGAATGGGGGGGATCACCCTAGGGGCCCAGGGAATGGAGGGCAGGTCACCCTAGGGGCCCAGGGAATGGGGGGGGGAATCACCCTAGGGGCCCAGGGAACAGGGGGCAGGTCACTCTATGGGCCCAGGGAATGGGGGGGGGAATCACCCTAGGGGCCCAGGGAATGGGGGGGGATCACCCAAGGGGCCCGGGGAATGGAGGGCAGGTCACCCTAGGGGCCCAGGGAATGGGGGGGGGATCACCCAATGGGCCCAGGGAGTTAAAGGTCCCGGGGGTCACCCTATGGGCCCAGGGCATTAGGGATCTCAGGGGGTCATGCGATGGGTTCAGGGGGTGGGGGACACGCAGTTCTGGGCAGGTAGTAGGGGGCCGGGGGTCACGGGATGGCTGCAGAGGGTCCCCTCACCCTGCCCCCCGGCCCCCCCAGGTGCTGCGCTCGGTGGATCGCTGGTCAGCCGGGACCCACGAGTGCTCCATCTACAACGCCTACCTGAGCGTGATCCAGACCAGCCAGCACTACATCTACATCGAGGTGGGGCTGGGCTGGGGGGCTGGGCCGGGGGGGCTGGGAGCCGGGGGGGCCTGGGGGCTGGGCCGGGGGGGTCTCTCTGCCCGGCTCTCACTCCCCGTCTCCCCCCAGAACCAGTTCTTCATCAGCTGTGCGGACGGGCGGGCAGTGCTCAACACGGTGGGGGACGCCATCGTCAGCCGCATCCTGCGCGCCCACAGGTCACCCCATGGCGGGGGGGGGGGAACCCGGCGTCTGTCACCCCATGGCGGGGGGGAACCCGGCGTCTGTCGGGCCCCAGGGGAGCGGGGACCCGGCGTCTGTCACCCCATGGCGGGGGGGGGAACCCGGCGTCTGTCACCCCATGGCGGAGGGGGGACCCGGCGTCTGTCAGGCCCCAGGGGAGGGGGGACCCGGCGTCTGTCACCCCATGGCGGGGGGGGAACCCGGCGTTTGTCAGGCCCCAAGGGAGGGGGGACCCCGCGTCTGTCACCCCATGGCGGGGGGGGGACCCGGCGTCTGTCAGGCCCCAGGGGAGGGGGAACCCGGCGTCTGTCAGGCCCCAGGGGAGGGGGGGGACCCGGCGTCTGTCAGGCCCCAGGGGAGGGGGAACCCGGCGTCTGTCACCCCACGGCGGGGGGGGGATCCGGCGTCTGTCAGGCCCCGGGGCGAGGGTGGGGGCAGGGTTCTATTGTGGTGGGCTGTGGGGGGGGGACGGATTGGCACCGGGAGGGGATGGGGGACCCCAGGACTGGCCCTGGGGAGGGGGACGCGGCTCATGTTGCGCAGGGGGGAAGGGGGGCAGGACTAACTCCGGGACCCCAGCCCCCGCGGGGGAGGGGCTCTCCCTGTGGGTGTGGGGGGGGTAACGTCTCCCTGTCCGTCCGTCCCCCCAGAGAGCAGACGCGGTTCCGGGTCTTCGTGCTGCTGCCCCTGCTGCCCGGGTTCGAGGGGGACATTGCCGAGGGGGGGGGGAACTCGATCCAGGCCATCCTGCACTTCACCTACCGGTACGGGGGGGGTCACAAGGGGGGAGGAGGAGGAGGCGGCGGCTGGGGAAGCCACTGGGGAGGGGGGAAGGGGAGCCCAGAACTAGTGTTATGTGGGGAGGGGGCCCAGGGCAGTGTGAACTGTGTGGGGGCACAGGGGCCCCACTCACCGGCTGCCTCATTCCTTCTCCCCCAGGACGCTCTGCCGGGGCGACTCCTCCATCCTGTGCCGCCTGAAAGCCGCCAGTGAGTGTCGGGGGGGGGGGCAGAGCCGAGCTCCTCTATGACCCCCCCTCCCCCTCCCCTGCCAGAGCCGGGGAGAGAACCCAGGAGTCCTGGCTCCCAGTCCCCCCGCTCTAACCCACCAGCCCCCACTCCCCTCCCAGAGCCGGGGAGAGAACCCAGGAGTCCTGGCTCCCAGCCCCCCCTGCTCTAACCACCAGACCCCCTCCCCTCCCAGAGCCGGGGAGAGAACCCAGGAGTCCTGGCTCCCAGCCCCCCCTGCTCTAACCACCAGACCCCCTCCCCTCCCAGAGCCGGGGAGAGAACCCAGGAGTCCTGGCTCCCAGCCCCCCCTGCTCTAACCCACCAGCCCCCACTGCCCTCCCAGAGCCGGGGAGAGAACCCAGGAGTCCTGGCTCCCAGCCCCCCCCTGCTCTAACCCACCAGCCCCCACTCCCCTCCCAGAGCCGGGGAGAGAACCCAGGAGTCCTGGCTCCCAGCCCCCCCTGCTCTAACCCACCAGCCCCCACTCCCATCCCAGAGCCGGGGAGAGAACCCAGGAGTCCTGGCTCCCAGTTCCCCCTACTCTAACCACCAGACCCCCTCCCCTCCCAGAGCCGGGGAGAGAACCCAGGAGTCCTGGCTCCCAGTCCCCCCTGCTCTAACCACCAGCCCCCCCTCCCCCCCCAGAGCCGGGGAGAGAACCCAGGAGTCCTGGCTCCTAGCCCCCCCTGCTCTAACCCACCAGCCCCCACTCCCCTCCCAGAGCCGGGAGAGAACCCAGGAGTCCTGGCTCCCAGCCCCCCCTGCTCTAACCCACCAGCCCCCACTCGCCCCCCAGAGCCGGGGAGAGAACCCAGGAGTGAGGGCTATGTCGGAGGTCAGTACGCTGGCCAAGGAAGGACCCCAGCCCCCCATGAGCTCAGGACCCCCAGCCCTGGCACCCTGGGGGGCTGAGTAACCCGCATTCTCCCCCCCCCCCGGCAGTCGGGGACGAGTGGAAGAACTACATCTCCATCTGCGGGCTGCGCACCCACGGGGAGCTGAGCGGCACCCTCATCACCGAGCTGGTCTACATCCACAGCAAGATGCTCATCGCCGACGACCGCCGCGTCCTCATCGGTGAGTGCCGGCGCGAACCCAGGAGTCCTGGCCCCCCACCTCTCTCCGCCTGTAACCCATGAAAGGCCACTTGCTGCCAGAGCCGGGGAGAACCCAGGAGTCCTGGTTCCCAGCCCCCCCCCGGCTTTAACCCACTGGCCCCAGTCCCCTCCACTGGGGCACTGACAGGGCTGGTGGGGGGCAGGGCTGGGTTAGCAGGGGGCTGCGGGTCGGGAGTGAGGGGCACCGGCAGAGCTCGGGGGGGCAGGGCTGGGCTGGCAGGGGCTGTGGGTCGGGAGTGAGGGGCACCGGCAGAGCTCGGGGGGGCAGAGCTGGGCTAGCAGGGGCTGCGGGTCGGGAGTGAGGGGCACCGGCAGAGCTGGGGGGGGGCAGGGCTGGGCTAGCAGGGGCTGCGGGTTGGGAGTGAGGGGCACCGGCAGAGCTGGGGGGGCAGGGCCGGGCTGCCAGGGGCTGCAGGTCAGGAGTGAGGGGCACCGGCAGAGCTGGGGGGAACCCAGGGGTAGCAGGGGCTGCAGGTCGGGAGTGAGGGGCACCCCAGAGCTGCGGGGGATCCTAGGGGTGGCAGGGGCTGCGGGTCGGGAGTGAGGGGCACCCCAGAGCTGCGGGGGGTCCTAGGGGTGGCAGGGGGCTGCGGGTCGGGAGTGAGGGGCACCCCAGAGCTGCGGGGGGTCCTAGGGGTGGCAGGGGCTGCGGGTCAGGAGTGAGGGGCACCCCAGAGCTGCGGGGGGTCCTAGGGGTGGCAGGGGGCTGCGGGTCGGGAGTGAGGGGCACCCCAGAGCTGCGGGGGGTCCTAGGGGTGGCAGGGGGCTGCGGGTCGGGAGTGAGGGGCACCCCAGAGCTGCGGGGGGTCCTAGGGGTGGCAGGGGGCTGCGGGTCGGGAGTGAGGGGCACCCCAGAGCTGCGGGGGGTCCTAGGGGTGGCAGGGGCTGCGGGTCGGGAGTGAGGGGCACCGGCAGAGCTGGGGGGGCAGGGCCGGGCTAGCAGGGGGCTGCGGGTCAGGAGTGAGGGGCACCCCAGAGCTGCGGGGGGTCCTAGGGGTGGCAGGGGGCTGCGGGTCGGGAGTGAGGGGCACCGGCAGAGCTCTGATCCGTCCTTTGCCCCCCCAGGCTCTGCCAACATCAACGACCGGAGCCTGCTGGGGAGGCGGGACAGCGAGCTGGCCGTGCTGGTGGAGGACACGGAGCTGGTCCCGTCGCTCATGGACGGGGAGCCGTACCAGGCGGGGAAATTCGCACTCAGCCTGCGCCTCGACTGCTTCAGGTGGGTGTGCGCCGCCCGCAGGCCTGCTGGCCACACCCCCAGCTCTGTGCGTGCCCCTCGCCCTGGAAACACGGGGCGCAATCCCACGCCCCCCCGCTGCGCTGGTACCTGGGCACGGGCACCTCATCTCAGCACTGGGCCCTTCTCCGCAGGTCGCTTCTGGGGCAGTCGGGCGCCTCCAGCCTCAACATCCAGGATCCAGTCAGTGACCACTTCTTCCACGGGGTCTGGAAAGCCACCGCCCTGAGCAACGCTAACATCTATGATCAGGTGTGTGGGGAGCCCGGGGGGCAGGGCTGGGCTGGCAGGGGCTGCGGGTCGGGAGTGAGGGGCACCGGCAGAGCTGGGGGGGGGCAGGCTGGGCTGGCAGGGGCTGCGGGTCGGGAGTGAGGGGCACAGGCAGAGCTGGGGGGGGGCAGGCTGGGCTGGCAGGGGCTGCGGGTCGGGAGTGAGGGGCACCGGCAGAGCTGGGGGGGGCAGGGCTGGGCTGGCAGGGGCTGCGGGTCGGGAGTGAGGGGCACCGGCAGAGCTGGGGGGGGCAGGGCTGGGCTGGCAGGGGCTGCGGGTCGGGAGTGAGGGGCACCGGCAGAGCTGGGCTGGCAGGGGCTGCGGGTCAGGAGTGAGGGGCACCGGCAGAGCTGGGCTGGCAGGGGCTGCGGGTCGGGAGTGAGGGGCACCGGCAGAGCTGGGGGGAAGGCCGGGCTGGGCTAGCAGGGGTTGCGGGTCGGGAGTGAGGGGCACCGGCAGAGCTGGGCTGGCAGGGGCTGCGGGTCAGGAGTGAGGGGCACCGGCGGGGCTGGGGGGGCAGGGGCTGCGGGTCGGGAGTGAGGGGCACCGGCGGGGCTGGGGGGCAGGGCTGGGCTGGCAGGGGCTGCGGGTCAGGAGTGAGGGGCACCGGCGGGGCTGGGGGGCAGGGCTGGGCTGGCAGGGGCTGCGGGTCAGGAGTGAGGGGCACCGGCGGGGCTGGGGGGCAGGGCTGGGCTGGCAGGGGCTGCGGGTCGGGAGTGAGGGGCGCTGTGGGTGTGGATTCCAGCCCCACCCGGCTCTGACCCATGGCTCCCCCGCCCCCCACAGGTGTTCCGCTGCCTCCCCACCAACGCGGTGCCGTCACTCCGGGCCCTGCGGGGGTACGCGGGGGTGCAGAACCTGGCCGGCGTCAGCCCGGAGTTGGCCCGCCAACACCTGGCCCAGGTGCGGGGCCACGTGGTGCAGTTCCCCCTCCGGTTCCTGGCCGAGGAGTCTCTCCTGCCCCCGCTCAACAGCAAGGAGGGCATGATCCCCGTGGAGGTGTGGACGTAGGTGCCCGCGGGGCCGGAGCTGCGTGCCCTCTCCCTGCCCGGGGGGCGTGCCCGCTCCACCCCACCCCGGGCGGTGACCAGAGACCCCCCCCTCCATCCGGTGAGGGGGGCTGGGACCAATTCTTTGCCCGCCCAGGGGCAGCCCCTCTCCCTGCCCGTTGGCACAGCCCCCCAAATCCCACGGGCAGGGCCGCCCGGCAGCGCAGCATGCCACCAGCTCACCCCTGGCGGACGGCCCGCCCCCACCGCCCCGCTCCCCACCTCCCCCCGTCACTACATTCCAGAGGCCGACTTCCCACGGGGGGGGGAGGCGCATCACACCCCCTCCTTGCCACTACTAACCGCTGAGTGTCACCCCGGCCTCGCCCACTGGGCACCCCCCGGCCAGCGGGAGCCCTCGCCGCCCGGCCCCACACAACACTACTGCTGCCTGGGTTCCTCCCGCTCACCGTGGGGAGGCTGGAGGCAGGCACGGGAGGGACGCGCCCACGCCCCGGGATCTACCCCGCAGGCTGCTAGGTCAAAGGGGTCACCCGCAGGGTGGCCCACAGAGGGCTGGGCGGGCAAGGGGGGGTCCCTGGGGGTTTGCTCCCTGGCAGCACCCATCCCCCTGTCACGGGACCAGCTCCTAACCTGCTTCTCTGAGATGGTTTGTTACATAAACGCGCTGCAACCGTGGCCCGTCTCTCTGGTTATTCCGCGCCGGGGTCCCGGGGGACGGCCCCTGCGGGTGCTGTTGTACTTAAAGTCCTGCACAGGATCTTTTCAGGGGGAATAAGGCAGAACGCCACATTTATTAGTGATACATGTATTTATTAACACTGTATCATACGCATATATTACACTTACACTCACACTCACACACAAACACACTCCGTCTTGTTGTTACCAATTAGTTGCTCCCCTTAACTTCACTGGCCAGGTGAGTTAGATGGGGGAGGGGGTGGAGCCGGGCTTCTGCCGATCCGGATCGATGCTCCCATGTTGACAAGACGAGACCCGGGGTCCTCTGCAAGACACCTCACTTTTATAGCCGCTTCCCTCTTATGCAAATCTAGACCAGATTCAAACTCTGTGTCTGTGTCCATTGGTCCTTTGTGCTGCTTTCTTTTGAGTGTTGTCCCAATGCTGCAAAGAGGGTGTTTCCAAAAGAAGGTGCTTGCTTCTAACCCCCCAGGCCGTCAGTATGTCTGCTTGTCTTTCATGAGCCCACTTGACACGTTTTATTGTTCTTGGGTCTGGCTCCCAGCCCCTCTTCAACAGTTGAGGCTGTCTGGAGGTGCTGCCTTCCCTGCCTTGCTCATCCACACCTCATTCATTCAACAGGGCAATTGATTAAGAGTGGTGGGGGGGAGAGCTCTTGTTCTACTGCTAGCAAACAGAAATTTTTCTTCTATGTTATTCTATCCTTAGGGGCTATAATATTCTACCAAGGGCAATGCAAAGTTTCTAAATGAGGCTTTGATACAAAGTCCCATGAAAACAGGTCACACGTGGGTAGACCCACCACAAGGTTATATGAAGAGGCACAATGTAAAGTCATATGAAAATTATCAAGTATCACGGGGTAGCCGTGTTAGTCTGTATCTACAAAAACAACAAGGAGTCTGGTGGCACCTTAAAGACTAAGATTTATTTGGCCTTTAAGGTGCCACCAGACTCCTTGTTGTTTATGAAAATTATAAGAGATTGATCTACATTGTCCCCCTTTTGACCTCTCAAGAACAATTCTTGAGTGGTCACCATATAAATCTTTTGTATTTGTTGCAAACAAACCAAACAATTATAACCAGGTGAATATAACTAAAACCATTACAATTGACTAAACACCAGATATAACATAAACACAAATGCAAACAATTATAATTATAATAATTGGAAATACAACAAAACCATTACCATTACAATAATTGGGTACATTGACAAACAAAATGAGGCCCAAGTTTGATGCTGCAATTAATAGCCATCAAACAATAAAAGTCACTGAGGTCAGGACCTTCTTAAGCACACACAACAAATAAGATTTTGTAGGAGTACCACAGTTGTTATGCAAGGTTAAGCTGATTTGGACTTAAACTAACATTTAGTTGCTAAAATGTTGTAGAATTCCCTATTTTTAACAGTTGTTCTCAGAGGTTTCTGGGGACCTGAAAGATGGGGCCATACAATTATGGGCCAAGGTTTTACAGGTTATGGGGGCCCAAGAACTACCCTTCAGGGCTTGGGGAAATAGATCCAGAGTGCATAGAGGAAAGTGTGGAATGAATAATAATACAAGCAAATGTAACTAACAATACAAATGTATTAAGAACAAAAATTAACAATAAAATGACTATTAGAGAACCTAACAACAAATAAACCTGATGCCCTGGGGACCAAAGTCTTTTGGACACAAGTGGTGATTGATAAATTCGATGGACATGGGGGAAGTAGAGAGAGGAAAAGACATTTGCCCTGTCTAGTGTAGTATTTCCTTTTTTTCTGGACCCAATGCTAGCACAGGACACCACCAGAGACAGACACAGAACATGCAACACAGAACACTGAACACAGACTTTGTCATGACACTATAACCATGGTATTTCATAACTCTTCAGCTGGTACCAGCTCTGCTGATGTTCTGGTTCAGAGCCTGAAAGATAGAAGCTTGGAAACAAATTAGCACAGTGCTTTCACCCTGGCAGAACCTGCTTGGTCTCTGCCACAGTGTGTTTGGTACTTGGGGCTGCACAAATGCTAATTAAGTGGTGCATTTTTTGGTGAGTGTAAATCCTCCCTTTCTCTCAGTAAAAGGGCGTTAACACTCCATCTAGAAAAAAAATTTCTGTTTTAAAATCTCCAGCCATTTTGCCATGGCCTGGAGATCTGAGGCAGAAGCAGGCACTGTTGTTAACTGTTTCAATGGCATTTTGGCCCTGGGAGGAGGAATTTACCCAAATATCCCAAATATCCCCCTTCCCAATCTCCAGAGGGGTCCCAAAGGTCTGCCCCCTTCTGGGGTCTTAAATGTTCCTTCTCCTGATGTTACTGCTGCTGTAAGATTTGAGAGTGCTGTTTTAACTCTCTGTACCCAACCTGTTTTTCAGTTTCTCTATCTGTTGCTTGCCTGGGCCCGATCCTGCTTTTTCCAATAAACAGTTCCTTTCCATGGGCACAAGCCTTGTTCCACTACCAATTTAGCAAGGAGGGTGGGCTTTTCAACTAGCCCCCACCCTTCCTGGTCCCATTCCTTAAACATTTTCTTCAAAATTGTGAAATTACCACAATATTACTTACAAAAAAACAAAACAAAACAAACAAACATAAACCACACTACACTGCCCAAACTCCTATATCCTTCAGAGTTTGGTTTAACAGAACAAGATTTGCATCTTATGTTTTTAACCCACTCTGGGCCAGAGGGAGAGACGCTAAGCCTCCCTCTGTATTACTCGGTCTGCTACCACCGAGGGTTCATACACCAATTATACAAATCCTTCCCCGGATCAGAGTGAGAAACACTAAGTTCTCCTCTTTAGCTCAGTCTTGCTACGGCTGAGGGTGTATGTACCTCTACAACACAATTTAAACCTAAACTCCTATATCCTTCAGAGTTTGGTTAATCCTTCCCCGGATTAGAGTGAGAAACACTAAGTTCTCCTCTTTAGCTCAGTTATGAACACAATTTAAACCTAAACTCCTATATCCTTCAGAGTTTGGTTAATTAACTGAAAGTTTACGCTCTTTTTCCTATAGTGCCAGGCTTGCTAAAGCTGGCGCTGTGCACACCAGTTTTATAATAACTGTGGGTTCTATGCTTGCTCCCCCTTTCGCATTCTCCACCAAAATGTTGTACTTAAAGTACTGCACAGGATCTTTTCAGGGGGAATAAGGCAGAACGCCACATTTATTAGTAATACATGTATTCATTAACACTGTATTATATGCATATAATATATTACACTTACACTCACACACACACACAAACACACTCCGTCTTGTTGTTACCAATTAGTTGCTCCCCTTAACTTCACTGGCCAGGTGAGTTAGATGGGGGAGGGGGTGGAGCCGGGCTTCTGCCGATCCGGATCGATGCTCCCATGTTGACAAGACGAGACCCGGGGTCCTGTGCAAGACACCTCACTTTTATAGCAGCTTTCCTCTTATGCAAATCTATACCAGATTCAAACTCTGTGTCTGTGTCCATTGGTCCTTTGTGCTGCTTTCTTTTGAGTGTTGTCCCAATGCTGCAAAGAGGGTGTTTCCAAAAGAAGGTGCTTGCTTCTAACCCCCCAGGCCGTCAGTATGTCTGCTTGTTTTTAATGAGCCCACTTGACACGTTTTATTGTCCTTGGGTCTGGCTCCCAGCCCCTCTCCAACAGTTGAGGCTGTCTGGAGGTGCTGCCTTCCCTGCCTTGCTCATCCACACCTCATTCATTCAACAGGGCAATTGATTAAGAGTGGGGGGGGGGGAGAGCTCTTGTTCTACTGCTAGCAAAAAGAAATTTTTCTTCTATCTTATTCTATCCTTAGGGGCTATAATATTATACCAAGGGCAATGCAAAGTTTCTAAATGAGGCTTTGATACAAAGTCCCATGAAAACAGGTCACACGTGGGTAGACCCACCACAAGGTTATATGAAGAGGCACAATGTAAAGTCATATGAAAATTATCAGAGATTTATCTACATTGTCGGGGGGCGCTGGCCTGGCGGAGATGGGGGAGACCAGTGGGAAGCGCACGGGGACTGGCTACACTGGGAAGTCTGGTGTGACTGTCCTGTGCCCGCAGGGGGGGCATGCCGCACACTATGGGGGGTGTACACACACTGTGGGCGTGGGTGTGTATCTACACATCCTAGGGTGTGTATGTACACTCCTGCTGTGTGGGTGCTGGGTGGGTACGCACCCTAGGGTATGTGTGTGTAGGTGTGTACACACCCTAGGGTGTGTGTGTGTGTACACACTCTGGGGTGTGTATGTACACATTCTAGTGTGTGTGTGTGTGTGTGTGTGTACATCCCTGCTGAGTGGGTGTGGGTGTGTACACACTCTGTGGGGTTGGGGTGTGGGTGTGGACACTGTAGTTTGTGTGTGTGTGTGTGTGTGTGCCGCCCAGCGGCCAGGGCGAGAGAGAAGGCTCCATTCCTGGCAGCCGCCCCTTCGTTTTGCCAACCCAGCCCCAGAGGAGGAGCGTGTGGCCAGGGGCCCCCTGTCGCAAGCCCACGGCTGGGCAGGACCCTGCCAGCGGCTGGCATCGGCCTAGCGCGGTGATGGGCGACAGCCCAGGTACAGAGAACAGGGAAAAGGCGGCGACTGGCTGGCCCGGCTGAGACTGCAGCGGCTCCGGCACATGGGGACAGGCGTGTGCGGGAGACGGACGCCATGAACGCCTCGCCCGGCACGCCCACTGGGCAGGGGGGAAGTGCTGGCGGGGCGCTCGCCCAGGGCTGACAGAAGCGGCCAGCCCACCCGCCACATGTTGGCATAATGCCACACTGCTGTCGCCCCCGGCCGGCGGGGACAGGAAAGGAGCCCGGCGCGGGGACGGGGAGCCGTCAGCCGCCGGAGTCCGTGGTGTCCCCGGCACAGTGGGGCTAGGGTGATGCTGCAGGCTGGCCCCACTGCCCCCAGGCAGCACTGGGGTGGGGAGGGTGCAGAAGTAGGTGGCTCCATAGGGGGCGCGCGCCCCCTGCAGTCAGTGTCTGGCACCAGGGGGCGCTGCACTACCCAGATGCCACCTGCCTCGACCAGCCCCACGCTCCAGCCCTGGCTGCTGTGATCCCCCTGCCAGGGAAGTGGGGCGCAGAGGGGGCACTCACCCCCCTCCGGAGCAGCTGTGAAGGGGAGCCAGGCCGGGGCCAAGCTGCTGCGTCCTGCTCCACGCCGGGCTCCGAGTTCTCGCCTACCGGGCTTGAAAATGGTTACATTTTTTATCAATAAACCTGCTTGTTTCCCCCCTGCCCCATTCCCTGCCCCCCTGAGCCAGCCAGTCCCCGCCCTGGGGCTGGGTGGGAGCCGGCGCCCCCTAGAGGGGACAGGCCCTGCCCCATTCCCCGCCCCCCTGAGCCAGCCAGTCCCCGCCCTGGGGCTGGGTGGGAGCCGGCGCCCCCTAGAGGGGACAGGCCCTGCCCCATTCCCCGCCCCCCTGAGCCAGCCAGTCCCCGCCCTGGGGCTGGGTGGGAGCCGGCGCCCCCTAGAGGGGACAGGCCCTGCCCCATTCCCCGCCCCCCTGAGCCAGCCAGTCCCCGCCCTGGGGCTGGGTGGGAGCCGGCGCCCCCTAGAGGGGACAGGCCCTGCCCCATTCCCCGCCCCCCTGAGCCGGCCAGTCCCCGCCCTGGGGCCGGGTGGGAGCCGGCGCCCCTAGAGGGGACAGGCCCCTGCCCCATTCCCCGCCCCCCTGAGCCAGCCAGTCCCCGCCCTGGGGCCGGGAGGGAGCCGGTGCCCCCTAGAGGGGACAGGCCCCTGCCCCATTCCCCGCCCCCCTGAGCCAGCCAGTCCCCGCCCTGGGGCCGGGTGGGAGCCGGCGCCCCCCAGAGGGGACAGGCCCCTGCCCCATTCCCCGCCCCCCTGAGCCAGCCAGTCCCCGCCCTGGGGCCGGGAGGGAGCCGGTGCCCCCTAGAGGGGACAGGCCCCTGCCCCATTCCCCGCCCCCCTGAGCCAGCCAGTCCCCGCCCTGGGGCCGGGTGGGAGCCGGCGCCCCCCAGAGGGGACAGGCCCCTGCCCCATTCCCCGCCCCCCTGAGCCAGCCAGTCCCCGCCCTGGGGCCGGGAGGGAGCCGGTGCCCCCTAGAGGGGACAGGCCCCTGCCCCATTCCCCGCCCCCCTGAGCCAGCCAGTCCCTGCCCTGGGGCCGGGTGGGGGCCAGCGTCCCCTAGAGGGGACAGGCCTCTGCCCCATTCCCCACCCCCCTGAGCCAGCCAGTCCCCGCCCTGGGGCCGGGGGGGAGCCGGCGCCCCCTAGAGGGGACAGGCCCCTGCCCCATTCCCCGCCCCCCTGAGCCAGCCAGTCCCCGCCCTGGGGCCGGGGGGGAGCCGGCGCCCCCTAGAGGGGACAGGCCCTGCCCCATTCCCTGCCCCCCTGACCCAGCCAGTCCCTGCCCTGGGGCCGGGGGGGAGCCGGCGCCCCCTAGAGGGGACAGGCCTCTGCCCCATTCCCCGCCCCACAGTGAAGCCCTCAACCTAGTGGGGAGACACCCTCTTCCTGCCATCCAGCTCCATCCAGCCCCCCCCTCCCCTTTAGACCACCCCTCCCCCAGCAGGGTCAAGCCACACCCCCTGAAGAACAGGCTCCTCCCCCACAGATACAGGTTTCTCCCCCTCAGGCTGCCCCTCCTTGCTCTGAAATAGGCCCCGCCCCCTCACGAGCAGGCCCCGCCCACTGAGCCCGTCCCTCCACTTCCAATCAATTCCCGCCCCCAGGAACAGGTCCGCCCCCCCACTCCCCCTAAGTTCAGGCCCCGCCCCTTCAGCACTAGGCCCCGTCGCGCCCCAGACCGAGGCCCCGCCCCCAGCAGGTGAAAAAGGCGGGAACACCGTCCCCCCGCCTCGCGCCCTGTTCGCCCTCACAGCCGCGCCTCGCACGTGCTCCCCCTCCTCCATCCCTGTCTCCCACCCGGCGCATGCGTAAATGAAGCGCAGCCCGTCTCGGTCGGCTGCTCTCTCGCGCATGCGCGGGCCTTCCTCTTTTCCAGACGCACGCGCGGGCCCCGGCCTGCCTTGACTTGCGGTTACGCGCATGCGCCTTGAGCCGCTTTCCCCTCGCGCCCGCCTCTCCACGCATGCACGCGCGGTGGTGATGATGGTGGGGGAGGTACGGGGCGCCATCTCGCTCTTCCGCCTCACTGTCCGCCCCGCGCATGCGCCGACCCGTGACCTCTCTCCTCCTCCCCCCAGATGGCGCCTGCGTGGTCCGCAACCGTCTTCCGCCTCACGTGCCGCCCTCCGCGGAGCTGGGCGCAGGCGCGGCGCGCGCCCAACCGCCCACCTGCCGGCGCCTGCGCAGTGCGGCTCGGCTCGCCGTTCCGGGGGCGGCCGCTGTCAGTCGGTGCGCGGAGCCCGGCGCCGGGTCCATGGGGCCGCAGTGAGGAGCCGGCCAGGCCCAGCCCCAGCCCCAGCCCCGCCCCGCGCCGGCCATGGCCGACCCGGCCCCCGCCCGCAGCCTGGATGACATCGACCTCTCCGCCCTCAGGGTAAGGGGGGCAAAGGGCAAAGGTCAGGCGGGCGTGACGTGGGGGGAGGGGCGGGGCCCTAATGGGGGGGCCAAATCCGTCTCTGCTGGGGGGGGCTGTGACTCGGGGGGATCCCCCCTCCATCTCTGCTGGGGGGGGCCGTGACTCGCCCCCCTCCCTCCATCTCTGCTGGGGGGGGGCCGTGACTCGCCCCCCCCCTCCGTCTCTGCTGGGGGGGGCTGTGACTCGGGGGGATCCCCCCTCCATCTCTGCTGGGGGGGGCTGTGACTCGCCCCCCTCCCTCCATCTCTGCTGGGGGGGGGCTGTGACTCGCCCCCCTCCCTCCATCTCTGCTGGGGGGGGGCTGTGACTCGCCCCCCCCCTCCATCTCTGCTGGGGGGGGCTGTGACTCGGGGGGATCCCCCCTCCATCTCTGCTGGGGGGGGCTGTGACTCGCCCCCTCCCTCCATCTCTGCTGGGGGGGCTGTGACTCGCCCCCCTCCCTCCATCTCTGCTGGGGGGGGCTGTGACTCGGGGGGATCCCCCCCTCCATCCCTGCTGGGGGGGGGGCTGTGACTCGCCCCCCCCCTCCGTCTCTGCTGGGGGGGGCTGTGACTCGCCCCCCCCTCCATCTCTGCTGGGGGGGGGCTGTGACTCGCCCCCCCCTCCATCCCTGCTGGGGGGGGGGCTGTGACTCGCCCCCCCCTCCATCCCTGCTGGGGGGGGGGCTGTGACTCGCCCCCCCCTCCATCCCTGCTGGGGGGGGGGCTGTGACTCGCCCCCCCCCTCCGTCTCTGCTGGGGGGGGCTGTGACTCGGGCCCCTCCATCCCTGCTGGGGGGGGCTGTGACTCGCCCCCCTCCATCCCTGCTGGGGGGGGCTGTGACTCGCCCCCCTCCATCTCTGCGGGGGGGGGCTGTGACTCGGGGGGATCCCCCCCTCCATCCCTGCTGGGGGGGGGGCTGTGACTCGCCCCCCTCCATCCCTGCTGGGGGGGGGGGCTGTGACTCGCCCCCCCCCTCCGTCTCTGCTGGGGGGGGCTGTGACTCGGGCCCCTCCATCCCTGCTGGGGGGGGCTGTGACTCGCCCCCCTCCATCTCTGCGGGGGGGGGCTGTGACTCGGGGGGATCCCCCCCTCCATCTCTGCTGGGGGGGGGGCTGTGACTCTCCCCCCTCCATCTCTGCTGGGGGGGGGGCTGTGACTCGCCCCCCTCCATCTCTGCTGGGGGGGGGCTGTGACTCGCCCCCCTCCATCTCTGCTGGGGGGGGGCTGTGACTCGGGGGGGATCCCCCCATCTCTGCTGGGGGGGGGCTGTGACTCGTCCCACCTCCATCTCTGCTGGGGGGGGCTGTGACTCGCCCCCCTCCATCTCTGCTGGGGGGGGGGGCTGTGATTCGTCCCACCTCCATCTCTGCTGGGGGGGGCTGTGACTCGCCCCCCTCCATCTCTGCTGGGGGGGGGCTGTGACTCGCCCCCCTCCATCTCTGCTGGGGGGGGTTGTGACTCGGGGGATGCCCCCCAGAGGAGCTGTTGGGGTGGGGGTAGGCGGAGGGGGAGGAGCCAGGCACTCCCCATGGTTAGATGGGGATGAGGGTGGGGGCCGCTCCCAGGATAAACCCCAAGACACCCACACACACCCCATGGCTGCTGCAGGAGCCCAATTCCCTTTGTATAATGTCTGTGTCATCCCCCTTCTCTGGTCCTGCTGCTTCCCTTCACCCATTGGGGCGGGAAGCCCCTCATCCACACCTGTCCATCCCCTATATCCTCCCCCCCCCCCCTTGCTGCAGTGACCCTCGCTGCCCATTCCCCCTCGCTACCCGCCCCAGCGTCTCTGCAGTGGCCATGACTCCCCGTTCGCCACCCCCCTCCCGTCGTCATTGCATTTACCCTGACTCACTGTGTCCCCCCAGTGTCACCGCAATGCCCCTGATTCCCTGTCCCTCTGCTGCTTCCCCCTTCAGTCACCCTGACTCCCTGTCCCCCCCCGCCCGGCGTGGCTGCAGCGACCCTAACGCCTTGTTCTGCCCCTTTGCTCTCCTCCCCATCTCTGCAATGATCTCACTAGCTCTTCCCCATGCGTGCTGCTCTCTCCTCTCCCGGCTCTTCGCTCGGTGCCCAGCCACTGCGTTCCCAGCCGGTGCAGGGAGCTGGCTCGGGGGCACAGTGGGGAGCTGTTGCTGCAGTGGTTCACAGCAGAGCGTGCAGGTGGCGCTTGCGCGTGGATCATGGGGGTCGCTGTCCTGGCCCATATTAACCCCAAATCCGATTTTCAAATGTTTAATAACCGGTCCCGTCTTGGAGTATTAACCTCTGCAGTGCTGGGCTGTGTAAACCCCCCGGCGCTGCCAGCGCCCGCGTGTGGGAACAGTGACTCTGCCATCCCCGGCGCCGTTAGTGCTAACGAGCAGGAGTTCTTTAGACCTTCGCCGCAAAGCCTTGGCAGTGCAAAGCGGCGGCTCTGCTCGGGATTGAGGCGAGCTGGTGAATAATGATTCGCCCGGCGTGCCAGGGGTTTCAGGCAGCAGTACAGAGCAGAGCTTCTGCAGTGGAGCATTCATTCCCTCGACCTTGCTTCCGCCTCTTGGGGACGGGGATTACGTACGCCAACAGGAGAGCCCCTCCTGGCGGGGTAGGAGAAGTGCTACCGGTGCAGCGTAGCCCTGAGCCCGATAGTTATACCAGTGTGATCACCTATCATAATGATGGCTAATGCTTTTCAGCCGTCGGTCATTAGCCCCATTTCACAGGTGGGGAAACCGAGGCAGGGAGCGGGTATGTGGCTTATCAAAGGTCAGTGTCAGAGCTGGGAACAGAAGGTCTCCCAGTGCTCTAGCCAAGGCAGCACTGCCTTTATACCGGGATCATTAGATCTCCGTGCCTGGCCCCAAGTCCCTGGCCGAGCATTGTTACAGGAATCGTAATGTGCCATTGCGTGTAATAGGAACAAACCCGAGCTGTCTGCTGCCGGCTGCCTGCGCTGTGAATTCTCGCCCCCATCAGCAGAACAGCTCCGCGAGCCAAGCTCCGGAGTGCTTCGGAATGTGATTACATCTCTTTTCAAAGCACTGTCTATCTCTCAGACAAACCAGGGAGGTTTCGTAACACTGGCTCTGTGCAGATGTCATTGCTGGTGGGTGGATAGAACTTCTTCCCAGCTGGCTTCAGTCTCTCTGTCCTTCCCAAGGATCCCCAACGCCTCCCTGTGTTGTTTACTCAGATGGTGAGAGCACCCCGTCATGGACTCCACTGATCACATGGTATCTCCATGGGGTACCAAGGCGCTCTTTAATCTATCAGGAAGGCAGCGGCTGGCAGATAAAGCCAGACACGTTCACGCTAGGAATAAGGCCCAGGTTTTGTACCGTGCGGGGGATTAACCATTGGCCCAAACTGCCTACGGCAGTGGTAGATTCGCCATCTCTTGATGGCGTCCGATCCAGCCTGCATGCCTTTCTGGACAAGCTGCAGTACAAACGATTGGGCTCAAACGGGGGAATTCTCTGGCTTGTGCCATCCAGGAGTCAGACTAGTGAGCTGATGGTTCCTTCCGGCCTTCAAACCAGTGACTGGTGCTAGGCGCTGCACACGCAGCGAACGAAAGGACAGGCCGTGCTCCAGACAGCCTTAGAGCGAGGCGACGTGGAATGAAAATAAGTCAGTGCATTTAAAACTGACCCAAGGAAATACGCTGTGGACTGCATTTTAAAAGCACGTGGAACTCCGTGCCGCAAGAGGCCAAGAGTTTAGTGGGATTTAAACAAATGATCCGACATTTTTTAGTAAAGATTAGAAAGAAAAACAGAGTTAGACTCTTGTTCTGCAGGGCAGCCCGACTCCTCTTCTGTGTAACAGACAGGTTATCCCATGGCTGCAGGGTTTCTTGTCACAGCTGTTGGAGACGAGGCCCTGGTTCTGGCGATTCTTATGCTGATAGAAACTGCGGAGCCAGTAGGGTGGAATGCAACAATTGTTCACCAGCGCACAGTGTTTTAGGACAGGAAGTGACTAATTTCTTATCTGCTTGGAAGTGCAGGGGCTGGGCACGGTGCAAAGCCCTGGGATGCATCAGTCTTTGCTAAACACCAACCGAAGCAGAGGATCTGCTCGGCCCATCTGCTTTGCCCAGATTCAAGCCAGAAGAGACTGTTCGATAATCTAGTACCGTACGGGCACGGGAATTGCACCCAGCTCCCCTGTATTGAGCGCAAGAATTGTGCGGGGCTGCAGCGTCTTCCAGAGAGGCTTCAGTAGGGTGACCAGACAGCAAGTGTGAAAAATCAGGACGGGGGGGGCGTAATCGGAGCCTATATAAGGAAAAGCCCCAAATATCGGGACTGTCCCTGTAAAATCGGGACATCTGGTCACCCTAGGCTCCAGTCTGCATGGGAAGGCCGCAAGAGGTGGGAAATCCACCCCTGCCCCGGGGACCTTGTTTCACTGGTTAATCACTCAGGCTGTGGGAAGCGTAGGCCTTATTTCGAATGGGAATTTGCATGGCTTTAGCTTCCAGCTGTTTACTGCCCATGTAGATACTTACCGACCGTGATTAATGTCTTTGGTAAGCTGACTACTTGGAGCTGCTTTGGGAGGTGTGCTTGCCAGCCCGGGAATCCTTGTAGCTCTTCTCCGAACCCTCTCCCGTGTTTAGAGTGCGGAGGTGAGCGCTGGGCACAGGATCGTTGCCACGCGCTGGGAGCGCATGGCTGACTTCTCAGGATTTCCCAAAAGGCGGGGGGTGGGGTGGGGGGGGTCTTAATTTCGCTCCTTGGGTTCTGACTTTGAGCGGTGATTGGGCATTTGCCAGGGATATTTGGCTGGCAGGCACACACTGTTAAAAAATGCAGCATGGGAAAAACGCCCCCCAAACCCAGCCAGCCAGGTGGTGCATCTGTCTGCATCCATGTGTGGAGAAGGCATTGTGTTGGGCTTTGCAGCTTCATGTGGCTAATACCCATGACCCAGTCCGAGCTGGGAGCTGTCTGGCTGCCCGAACTGGAATGACGGCCCCAGCCACACCAGGAAGTCTTCCCAGGGTTGTGTTCAGACTGTGTGCAAAGGCCTTCTCTGAGTGGGACCAGAGTCCTGAAGGGACCGTCTAGTCTCACCTGTACAGCGCAGGCGCTGAGTGGGTCCCGGTGTCGTTTAGAAACACTTCCCACCCCCGACGGCCAGAAGCCGGGACTGGATCGCGTCGATTTCCAGCTGTGGGTCGGGTTAGACCATTCGCTGCTAGACTGTGATCAAGCCACCCCTTTGATTGCGCTCCTGACTTTCCCTTCCTTCCCGACCTGCAGACCCCTGACCCGACACTGTATCCCCTGCTCCTACTTGGGAAATTTGAGTTCAGTTCCCAGCCCCGGCACAGGCTGCCTGCATTACCGTGGGGAAACTGAGGCCTGGAGAGATGCAGTGACTTGCCCACCTGTAACATGGGGCTAACAACCCTTCTGTGGTCTATTTAGCTTGTGAGCTTCTGGAGACGGGCTGTCTCTCTTTGTGGGCCTGGCACAATGGGGGGCAGTCTTGGGCAGGGGAGGGCTTTGGTATGACAGAGGAGGGTGTCCCAGTCTTGCTCTGAAAGAAAGGCATCTGTGCGGTGTCCAGGACCATGGGCGGGCGTCTTGCAGACTGTGGCCCCCTCCCCAGACGCAGACGCATCGCCCCCAAACCGGAGCGGCTGCTGGGTGTGACACAAAGGCCGGGTGCTGCAGCTCCGCGTGCGTCAGCTCTCGGCTCCAGGCTGTGCGCCTGAGGTGTTCAGCCCGGCGCCGTTGCTAGGTAGGACTTGTTGGCTGCAGTGTGTGCCTTTGAATCGGAGGCTTTTTGCTTGTGTTCGACACGTTCGTGCTCTTGTGGATTCTGTCCTTGAACTCGCAGCGTGCGGCTCTCGCTGGCGGATGCTAGGAAGGAAGAGAGGCAGCTAAGACGGGCTTTTAATGTCTAACGAGCCAACTGTTCCTGACGAGCGCCCCGCAAAACATGCCCAGCTCCCTGCTGGTACAAAGGCTCACCACCGCCAAAAATGCACTTTAGAAACAGCTTTTGTAGTCTCCTTGTCCTGGCCGAGATGGGGGGGCCTTGGCTGTGCTGAGCACTACCCGGAGGCCCCCCCTCCCGGACCGAGATTGGGGGAGCGCTGCCTGGCGCCTCCCCCCTCCCCAAGATTGGAGGGTCCTCGCCTCTGCCAGGCGCTACACAGGTCCATAGCAAGAGACTGCCCAAGTTCCCCCGCAGGTCTGAGGGAGAGCTGAGTCCCAATCCCGGAGAGCCGCGGCGGGCTCTCGAGCAGGGAACAGAGACTGCTGCAAACGAAATGCCTGAGCTGGTACCGAGACCGTCTTCCGCCTCTAGGTCCCGTGCTCACATGCAGGCCGGCTGCGTGCTGGGCGGTGGGTCTGGAGGGAATGCGGGTGCCTGCCTGGTTCCTCAGGCTGTACAGACCCCACCTCCAGGGGTGCCAGCCCAGCGGGCCCGGCAGACGGTGCTGCTAGAGAGGCAGTCTGCTGCCCGGGCCGGAGCACTGGGCTCAGGACACCTGGTTCCCAACCCTCTGGTCTGTGTGCAGCGCCTGGCACCGTGGGGTCCTGGGCCCTGACGGAGCGCCTGGGGACTGCCGTAATACCCCTAATGCACAGCGCCTGGCACCGTGGGGTCCTGGGCCCTGACGGAGCGCCTGGGGACTGCCGTAATACCCCTAATGCGCAGCGCCTGGCACCGTGGGGTCCTGGGCCCTGACGGAGCGCCTGGGGACTGCCGTAATACCCCTAATGCACAGCGCCTGGCACCGTGGGGTTCTGGGCCCTGACGGAGCGCCTGGGGACTGCCGTAATACCCCTAATGCGCAGCGCCTGGCACCGTGGGGTCCTGGGCCCTGACGGAGCGCCTGGGGACTGCCGTAATACCCCTAATGCGCAGCGCCTGGCACCGTGGGGTCCTGGGCCCTGACGGAGCGCCTGGGGACTGCCGTAATACCCCTAATGCGCAGCGCCTGGCACCGTGGGGTTCTGGGCCCTGACGGAGCGCCTGGGGACTGCCGTAATACCCCTAATGCGCAGCGCCTGGCACCGTGGGGTCCTGGGCCCTGACGGAGCGCCTGGGGACTGCCGTAATACCCCTAATGCGCAGCGCCTGGCACCGTGGGGTTCTGGGCCCTGACGGAGCGCCTGGGGACTGCCGTAATACCCCTAATGCACAGCGCCTGGCACCGTGGGGTCCTGGGCCCTGACGGAGCGCCTGGGGACTGCCGTAATACCCCTAATGCGCAGCGCCTGGCACCGTGGGGTCCTGGGCCCTGACGGAGCGCCTGGGGACTGCCGTAATACCCCTAATGCACAGCGCCTGGCACCGTCGGGTTCCGGGGCGGGAGCACATCGGGGGTTTGCAGAGGGTCCCAGGGTTGCGAGCTGGGGGTGGGAGGTGCGTCGGGGGTTGGCGGAGGGGATGCAGGCAGGGCCCTGGGTTGTGAACTGGGCGTGGGGGCACGTTGGGGGTTGGTGGAGGGGCCGCCGGCGGGGCCCGGGGGTGGGGGCGTGTCAGGTGTTGGCGGAGGGGCCACAGGCGGGGCCTGGGGGTGGGGGCGCGTCGGGGGTTGGCGGAGGGGCCACAGGCGGGGCCTGGGGGTAGGGGCGCGTCGGGGGGTTGGCAGAGGGGACGCAGGCAGGGCCCTGGGTTGTGAACCGGGGGTGGGGGCGCGTCGAGGGTTGGCGGAGGGGCCGCCGGCGGGGCCCAGGGTTGCGAGCTGGGGGTGGGACTGCGTCGGGGGTTGGCGGAGGGGACGCAGGCAGGGCCCTGGGTTGTGAACCGGGGGTGGGGGCACCTCAGGGGTTGGCGGAGGGGCCGCTGGCGGGGCCCAGGGTTGCGAGCCGGGGGTAGGGGCGCGTCGGGGGTTGGCGGAGGGGCCGCAGGCAGGGCCCAGGGTTGCGAGCCGGGGGTAGGGGCGCGTCGGGGGTTGGCGGAGGGGCCGCAGGCAGGGCCCAGGGTTGCGAGCTGGGGGTGGGACTGCGTCGGGGGTTGGCGGAGGGGACGCAGGCAGGGCCCTGGGTTGTGAACCAGGGGTGGGGGCGCGTCAGGGGTTGGCGGAGGGGACGCAGGGGGGTATTGTGCCCAACCCATGGCGATGGTGCTCGTGCAGCAGAGTTCCCCAGCCGGCCGACCGACCTGCCTCTCCGGCGCGAACGGGGTGGGTGCTTCTCTGCTCTCTGCCTGGGCTGGACATGTCCCAACCTGCCCCGTCAGCGGCTGAGCAAACCTCTCCCTGTTCGGAGCTGGCCTCGCGCTGGATTCGGTGCTTTTGGCCCAGGGACACGTGCCGCAGTGTCTCCGTGGGGCTCCCCCCCGGGGCCCGGGCTGGGCAAGGCTCTTTGCAGAACGGTGGCTGCTGGGAGTCCGAGAGTGCTGAGCTGGGGCGCTGGACAGGTCTGCCTCAGGGGAGGGTTGTGGGGAGGGCTGCCCAGACTCCTTGCCCCGGTACAACACCGCCCCCCAGCTGGTGGCCCCCACGGCACCAGGCACTACACAGCCAGAGGAAAGCAGTGCCAGCCCTGGGAGGCCCGGCCTAAACAGACAAGGCAGACCGCTTAGCCCCATTGTACAGACAGGGGAACTGAGGCCGGAGACGCAGGGACTCCCCCAGGGTTTTCCGTAGATTCAGGCCAGCTGACCATTGTGCTCCCAGGCCGGAGAGCTGCCCCCAGATCATGCAGGCAGTCTGGAGCAGAGCTGAAAATCCCAGGTGTCCGGGATAGATTTCATGCAGGCTTCGGGGAGCCCGGACCCCCTGCATAGTGTGGGGTCTGAGCGAGCCCACCTTCCGGCCCAGGGCTTCATGTGGCTGCACTCTCCTGAGGCCCTTTTCCCCACACCTGCCATGAAATGCAGATCAACCCCTTGTGTGGTGGCTAGCGGAGCTGCCTGTCGAGGGAGGGAAGTGCCGGCGAACTCCCCGCTCTGCAGGGGGCTGGGGTAGAAAGTTGGCCGTTCGGAAGCCCTGCCCTGGGCCTGTCCGCCCCCCGCCCCCGCCCTTTTTCTTTGCGGCGCAGAGACCTGCTGTCCAATTAGCAACGGCAGACAACCCGCAGCACCTCACACCTGTAAGTGATGTTTCTCGGCTGCAAAGAAGGTGACCTCGTTGGCGTCTGGGAGGGGAAGGAATAGCCCTGGGATGGGGGCTTGCGGGGGAGCCCCACAGCGATTGCCTGGAGCCGGGTACGTTGGCAGTGGGACGGCGTGAGCTTGCTGTGGTCAGAGGCTCACTGGGGGGGGGATTGGAGTGCTGCAGATGGGGGTCTGCGTGGTCTAGTGGGTCCAGCAGTGGGCTGGGACGCGAGAGACCCAGCTTCTGTTCCCAGATCTGTCACTGAGCGCCCTTGGGCGAGTCCCTTCACCGCCTCATACCTCAGTTTCCCCCATCTGTCCAATGAGGACAGTAATCCCCAGCGTGAAGCGCTGTGAGATCTGTGGAGGGAAAGCGCGTGGTATCGTTCATCTTTGGGGGGCTGCCTGGCTCGGGGTGGGGAGATCACTGCCACATGGGGACTCGTTTGGCCTGTTAAGCTTGGCTCAGAGGGCCCAAGGCCGCTGGATATTCCCCTGTGAGTGATCCCAGGTGGAAAAAGTTGCTGGAGGAGGATGGATTCATGGTTAAGGCTGGGACTTCGGGGGCCTGGCTGTGTATTGGGTCAGGCCCCTAGATTGTACGATCATTAAGGCTGGATATTTTGTTTAATATTTTGGTTCAAAAGTTGCATGTGGGGGGTGTTGACGTTCCGGTTTGGGGCGATCAGTTCAGGCCCTGTAGAAACGGGTTTTGCGACCCACTGCGCCTGGAGGCAGATTTGGCCCAGCGTGACACGGCTCACAGGAACTTGTGGGGTGTATACTAAGTTGCTCAAGGAACTTTTGGCCCTCGATTTTCATAAGGCCTTAAAGATCATTGCGGGGAAGGGCTGTTTGTACAGTGCCTGGCATGGGGGAGACCCCGATCTCGGTCTTGGGGTGGTGTCTGTGCGGCAGCTTCTGATCTAGGCTGGGACCCCTAGGGTGCTACCGTGCTAGATAACTCCCAGCTGAAACCTACCGCGGGGGGGAACTTGCTTTCTCTGCAGTTCCCCTGAGGGTGGGACATGGGGGGCGCAGCTGCAGGTTCCTCTCTGCCGGTTTCTGACGCCTCGCCCGCTGATGGCCCGGCCCACAGGGCACAGGCTGTGGTGTGAAGGGCTCGGGGGTCCCCATCTTACTGCCCCCCTGTGACAATGCGGTTCTGGCGGAACCCAACTGAGAGTGCCACCGCAGGACAGATTGCTCAAACAGGGCAGTTACAGCCCAAGGCTGGGGTTTCTCCACCTCTAAGGCACCAAACCAGCCAGACTAAGAGGACTTCGCTCTCACCCCACTGGCTAACCGCAAGTCTCACAAGCAATCTCCTTAGACACTCCAGTGTCCCAGTATCCCCACCAGTGCCACTCGTTATGGGGACAAATGGTTATGAAAACCAATACCCCAGTAAAAGAAAAAGGTTCTCCCGATCCCAAAGGACCAAGCCCCAGACCCAGGTCAATATACAAATCAGGTCTTACCCACAAATCATGCTGTTGCCAATCCTTTAGAATCTAAAATCTAAAGGTTTATTCATAAAAGGAAAAAGATAGAGATGAGAGTTAGAATTGGTTAAATGGAATCAATTACATACAGTAATGGCCAAGTTCTTGGTTCAGACTTGCAGCAGTGATAGAATAAACTACAGGCTCAAATCAAGTCTCTGGAACATCCCCAGCTGGGATGGGTCCTCAGTCCTTTGTTCAGAGCTTCAGCTTGTAGCAAAGTTCCTCCAGAGGTATGAAGCAGGATTGAAGACCAGATGGAGATGAGGCATTAGCCTTATATAGTCTTTTCCAGGTGTAAGAAAACCTCTTTGTTCTTACTGTGGAAGATTACAGCAAAATGGAGTCTGGAGTCACATGGGCCAGTCCCTGCATACTTTGCTGAGTCTCAAGGCATATTTGCCTTCTCTCAATGGGTCCATTGTATAGCTGATGGTCCTTAATGGGCCATCAAGCAGGCTAGGCAGAGCTAATCTCAGCTTGTCTGGGATGTCACCCAGAAGCATAGCATAAGTTTGCCATACAGACAGTATAGGGCCAATATTCATAACTTCGACTACAAAAGTGATACACACATATAGACAGCATAATCAGAACCCATAAACCATAACCTTGTCTTAGACACCCCATTTGACCCCCTTTATACACGATTTGGGTGCCACTACAGGACCTTGGTTGCAACAATGATCTATATGGTCCCAGTTTATGTCAATAATGTCACACTCCCATACCTCTGTGCTTTGGTGGTCTGCAGCTGTGGATGGTGGGTGGTCTTGCCGAAGGGGAACCCAACAGCTGTGCTTGGCGTGCAAGTCCAGGAGTGACCAGCGCTGACACACAGCTGTGGAAGAAATGCCCTGGGTGGTGCAGGGCCGAGTGGCTGGGTGCCACAC
Source organism: Chrysemys picta bellii (assembly GCF_011386835.1). NCBI lineage: Eukaryota > Metazoa > Chordata > Testudines > Emydidae > Chrysemys > Chrysemys picta. The sequence continues at coordinate 1,273,225 of NC_088806.1, forward strand.
AGACCCCCCCCCACCCCGACCTGGATCAGAGCCAAGCCTTGCACAGACCCCATCGCAAGACCCTCCCAGCCCTGAGGAGAGCCGGGGAGAGAACCCAGGCGTCCTGGCTCCCAACCCCCCTGCTCTAACCCACCAGTCCCCACTCCCCTCCCAGAGCCGGGGGAGTACCCAGGAGTCCTGGCTCCCAGCCCCCCTGCTCTGACCCACCAGCCCCCCCTCCCCTCCCAGAGCTGGGGGAGAACCCAGGAGTCCTGGCTCCCAGCCCCCCTGCTCTAACCCACCAGCCCCCACTCCCCTCCCAGAGCCGGGGAGAGAACCCAGGAGTCCTGGCTCCCAGCCCCCCTGCTCTAACCCACCAGCCCCCACTCCTCTCCCAGAGCTGCCCCTTCCTCAAAACCCAGACTCTGGCTGCTGATTGGCTGCCTCTGAGAGCGAGTGCCGTGTTGCCAGCTGGCAGGGTGTAGGGCTGATTGGGTCACGTTTGAACCTGCCTGAGACGCAGACTCCAGGCCAGGTCTGTGCCGACGGGAGGTACGTTGTCTGGGGAGAACGCCGGGGGGCAGGGAAGGGGTGGTAGTGTTCCAGGATGGGCCATTCCCCATGTCGCCTTCCCCAGGGTCTCTGCCCTGCATTGTGCCAGCAGCCTGTGCAGCCGGGGCTGGGTGGAGGGCGCTGAGAAGCCTGGGCCCTCTTACCAGACCAGCCGGGGCTTGCCTGCATCCCTGCGCCGGGCGCAGTCCCCTAGCCGTGCTCTGGTGGCAGTGAGTTCCGCAGGCTAATTCATGGGTTCGAGGGGAAGGATGGGGCACTAGCCTAGAGGTGGCAGAGCCAAGCTCAATTTCCTGCTCTGCCACCGACTTCTTGTGTGACCCTGGGCCAGTCGCTCGGCTGTGCCATGCCTCAGTTTCCCCATCTGTACCGTGGGGATCCCTGCCACGCCAGCTATGACGCTAAATCCACTGAAGAGAGTGAGGCTGCGGTGTGAACTAGATTGATTACGTGTTGTAGATTCCGGCTCATCTAGCCTGACCTCTTGGGTCAGGAATCCCGCCCGCTTACCCCTGGATCCAGCCGAACTAAAGCATCTCCCAGAACGGCTCCAGCCTGGGTCGGCTGCCCCCCGAAACGGGAGCCACGTCCTTTCACCATCTCATACTGGGCACTTCCACAGTGTCACGGACTCACCAATCGTGCCCACTCGTGGCCCCGTGCGGTCCGTGGGGGGTGCCCCTGTCAGTGCGACAGCCCTTCTCGGGGGTCCACTCTCTCCCGGGGTCAGGCCCCTCCACCTCCTGGAGCCGCACCTCTCGGAGCCTTAGCACGTCTGTCTCTGCCGTGGGCCCCCTCAGGGAGTCCACTCGCTCGGGACTCCCCGGGGCCTCCACACCCCGTGTTCTCTAGCCCGGAGTGACTCTCAGCCAGCGTAACACAGGAGGGTTTATTGAGAGTTGAACCCAGCACAGGAAACTCTCAGGGCCTCAGGCCTGGCCTCCCTCAGCCCAGCACACCCCAGTCTCCCTGCATCCAGGTGGGCTCTGCCTGCTCCCCCTCTCCAGCCCCGAGCCCCCCTGCTCCCAGCTGGGCATCTGAGATCCCCGGCCCCAGGCCCCGCCTCTGTCCATTGTCTTCTCTCCAGGGAAACAGGGTCATAAACAGGGTCGCCTGGGCCTCCTCTCCCCTCTTCGCAGCCCATTGTCCTCCCACTGGCCAGAACCGGCTGCGACTCCTGAGCGGGGTCTCTGGGTCGTCAGGTCACCCGTCGCCGGGGTGTCCGTCCTCCAGGCCAGTGGCTGGGGTCCCAAGTTCCCTCGCCAATCCTCTGTAACCACAAACTCCCTCTCCCCTCCCTCGTTAAACCAGTAACCCGCAGGGACACTGAGTCCCAGCCCCTCTGCATGCAAACCCTACCCCCATAGGAAACAAGGAAAGCAAGGCCCTCCCCACTTCGTCACACATGGGTTTTACGAAGTACATGGAGTGAGGGCCAACAACCCCAGCTGGGCTTGAAAGGTTCCCGTCCTCCTTCAGATGTGCGCTATTGCTTTGTGTACCGGTCGCTGCATGGGGCTGGGCGTTGGACAAACGCTCCGAGTGCTTTGTGTGTGGATGGGAGCGGCGCTTGGGCTGAAACACGTCCACACTACAGCTAAGGCTGCAGGATACAGACAGCCCCAGTCTGCGGCAGAGCCGGGATTTGAACCCAGCCCCTTGTCCCTTGCCGCCATCTGTCCGTCCCGTGTTCTGGGAGGGGGGCAAGGCCACTGGGCTGGGGTCCAGCCTGAGCCAGGCGCTGCATCTCCCGGGCCTCACTGACAGCGTCGATCCAGCCGAGGCCATGGGCCTTTCTCCGGCTCTTAGACGGGAAGCTCTGTGCAGCCCCGGACCTTGGGTGCCCGGTGTGCAGCACCCGGCATGATGGGGGGCACCTGAGCTCAGGTGCCGGGGTGTCTGTGCAGTGCCCGGCATGGTGCCACCCCCATCTTGGTGAGTTAGAGCGGGGGGGCTGGGATCCAAGACTCCTGGGTTCTCTGCCCAGCTCTGGAAGGGCAGTGGGGGCTGATGGGTTAGAGCAGCAGGGCTGGGAGCCAGGACTCCTGGGTTCTCTCCCCAGCTCTGGAAGGGCAGTGGGGGTTGGGGGGTTAGAGCAGCAGGGCTGGGAGCCAGGACTCCTGGGTTCTCTCCCTGGCTCTGAGAGGGGAGCGGGGGCTGGTGGGTTAGAGCAGGGGGGGCTGGGAGCCAGGACTCCTGGGTTCTCTCCCCGGCTCTGGGAGGGGAGCGGGGGCTGGTGGGTTAGAGCAGGGGGGGCTGGGAGCCAGGACTCCTGGGTTCTCTCCCCAGCTCTGGAAGGGCAGTGGGGGCTGGTGGGTTAGAGCAGGGAGGCTGGGAGCCAGGACTTCTGGGTTCTCTCCCTGGCTCTGGGAGGGGAGGGGGCTGGGAGCCAGGACTCCTGGGTTCTCTGCCCAGCTCTGGAAGGGCAGTGGGGGCTGGTGGTTAGAGCAGGGGGGGTTGGGAGCCAGGACTCCTGGGTTCTCTCCCTGGCTCTGGGAGGGGAGGGGGGCTGGGAGCCAGGACTCCTGGGTTCTCTCCCCAGCTCTGGGAAGGGGCTGGGAGCTGGTGGGTTAGAGCAGGGGAGGCTGGGAGCCAGGACTCCTGGGTTCTCTCCCCGGCTCTAGGAGGGGCATGGGTTGGGGGGTGGGGGGCAGGGAGGCCATACACTTGCATTCCTTCCCTTGCCAGCTCTCCTCTCTAGATCAGACTGTTCTCTCTGAGGCGGGAATGAGGGTGGGTTGGGAAGCTGGCAAGCGCTCAGAGTACAAAGTCCTGTTGACTCTGGAGGTGTGACCTGGGTTGCCGTGCCAGGAAGGGGGTGGGGGGAAGGCGGCTTTGGCTGGGCCCGGCAGAAGGGCAGTCCAGGGGCAGGAGCAGAGAAAACCCAGCTCCAATCCCCTTCTCCAAGATAAACACTAGTTCCTTGGCTTCCCAGCTCTCCCTCCCACCCGCTGCCCGGCTCAGCCCTGCGCGTCTCCCACGCTCAGTCCTTTCCCCTGGAAATCCGCTGCCTGCTTGTCCTGGCTGGGCTGGGCTAACACTGCTGCTTCTCCAGGACTCGCTGCCCGGACCTCAGCCGGCGCCAGTGCCCCTGCGGCGCCAAGCATGGCACAGCCCCCCCCCATTTGAAATTGGGGACAGAGCTCGAGGCCCCCATTGGCCCCAATGGAGCTTGAAATCCACCCAGAGGCTGGGACGGAGGGGAAGTAGTGGGGAAGGGACTTGCCTGAGGTCTCCCAGCGCCAGCAGGGCAGCGGCCGGCCGAGCCCCCTGACATCCAGCCCCGTGGCCTACCCGCTAGGCCGTGCTGCCTCCACGCCTCAGCCCGCCGGGACCCTCAGGATTTCCCAGGGGCCGGGCAGAGACTTCCCACAATCCCCCTGGGCGTCTGGGTGTCTCCCCCACAGGGTAACCTGGGTCACTTCTCCACACGGCATTGGTGCTGAGTGCCTTGGCGATGGTGGGGCTGGCGTATGCTGAGCTGCCCTAGGGACCCCGGCGTCCGGGCCGCACAGGGGAGCAGAAAGCCCTGCTAGCTGGCCTCTGTCCTGGGCCCCTTGTGACTGCTCCCGGCCTGGCTTCTCTGTTCTTTCCTTGTGTGTCAGGGCTTGGGGTCAGGCGGCTCAGGGCTCTTTTGTGCTCCCCCTTGCGCCGCTCTCGGGGTGGGGGGGGTCAACTGCCGGCTTGTTCGGGTGGCGTAAGGGCCAGGAGGGAGTGACAGTGAATGCTGGGCCCTGAGAGCATTGCACCGTCTCCTGCCGACTGAGCCGTTCCTGGGGCTGGGGGCCAGGACTCCTGGGTTCTCTGCCCAGCTCTGGGAGGGGAGTGGGGGCTGGTGGGTTAGAGCGGGGGGCCTGGGAGCCAGGACTCCTGGGTTCTCTCCCCGGCTCTGGGAGGGGCGTGGGGGCTGGGAGCCAGGACTCCTGGGTTCTCTCCCTGGCTCTGGGAGGGGCGTGGGGGCTGGTGGGTTAGAGCAGGGGAGGCTGGGAGCCAGGACTCCTGGGTTCTCTCCCCGGCTCTGGGAGGGGCGTGGGGGCTGGTGGGTTAGAGCAGGGGAGGCTGGGAGCCAGGACTCCTGGGTTCTCTCCCCGGCTCTGGGAGGGGCGTGGGGGCTGGTGGGTTAGAGCAGGGGAGGCTGGGAGCCAGGACTCCTGGGTTCTCTCCCCGGCTCTGGGAGGGGCGTGGGGGCTGGTGGGTTAGAGCAGGGGGAGCTGGGAGCCAGGACTCCTGGGTTCTCTCCCCGGCTCTGGGAAGGGTGTGGGGGCTGGGAGCCAGGACTCCCTGGTGTGCATCCCGGGCTCTGTCACGAAGTCATTTCACCTCTCGGTGCGTCAGGCTGCCCGCGCCGTGGAATGGTGTTAGCTCAGCTCGTGCTGCTGTTTCCGTGCTGTGAGGAGGGCTGAGTGCGGGGAGCAGAGCAGGGAGAGGCTGTGTGAAAAGTTGGTACAAAGGTCCCATTGTGCCAGGCGCTGCACAGACCCCTGGGCTGAGATGCGGGGGGCCGCGGTGCTAAGCGCAATGTGACATTGTGAGGTGACTCTCTTGTCTCCTCCCTGCCCTGCTGAATATGTAAAACCTTCAGCCGCCTTCCTGTGCCCTTGTGAGAAATTAGTTTAATGAGGATCTTGAGTAAATCAATTAAGAGGAAAGCGAGTCGCACAGCACGAGCCCCACGCTCTGTTAGTCTTCTGGAGTCGTTCCTTGTACTGGGCGATGATTCCTCTGCCGAGACACCCGTCTAATATAAGGGGCCAATAGACCAGCTGGAGAACCCAGAACAGAGGGTCTTGTCCTCTCCCCCCTGTGTTGAGCCCCGTCACTAAAGCTCCAGGCTGGGTGGGGAGAGGAGGAGATGGATCCACCGCTCATACACATTTTCCGACCAGTCTCCTGGGCTAACCTGCCCCTGTACACACCACCCTCCCCCAAAGTCTAAGACGAGAGCCAGTGTGCCAGGACCCGGGGAGGCCGGGCAGGGGGCTCCGTGCACCTGCGGCTAACCCTGGGCGGGGGTTTGGAGGCGGTGTGGCAAAGGAGCATTTGAGGAGGCGGCTGTGGGGAGCTGTGGGAGAAGGCGCTCCAGTGGGCGATGGGCTAGTGGCTCTGATCGCAGCTGGGGGCGGCAACTCGAGAGAGAGGATAGGGTGGGTGGGGAAGGGCCTGGAGACGGGAACTGAAGGGTTGGTGTTTGAGCCAATGGAGAACAATGGGGGAAAGCTTGGTCTGGGGGGTCTGTGCAGCCTCTGGAACAATGGAGGGCCCTGATCTCGGCCTGGGGGGGGTCTGTGTGGCACCCGGTGTGATGGGGACCCCAGTCTGAGTCAGGGAGCACCATCAGACACTATGGGAGCCCTGATCTCCATCGGGGGGGGTCTGTGCCACACTGACGTGAGAGGGTCTCCCGTCTTGGTCTGGGCTTTGTAGATTCTGCCTTGCTACAAGTTACATGCACATGGGAGCAGGGCAGAGAGAGGGGTGGGGCGCCAGGACCCCCTGCTCAGCGCTGTTAACCTGGCTGGCTGGTCCTGACCGTGTGTCTGAACCAGGAACTACTCAGCCAGCAGGAGCGGCTGCCTCTGGTCTGGAGCAACGCCCAGCTCTCCTGGGCTCGTCCCTCCCCCTCCAATATAGGTTAGCATTTGGCACGTGCTGCGCGCCCGGGGGGCCACATGGCGTCAGGCCCCGGCCATGGTATTAATAGCTCTGCGGTATGATACGGTGCCGAGACCCTGCCCAGCACCACCTGGGAATTGGAGGGTGGGCTGGTGGGGAGTGGGGGGGGGGGAGAAGGGCTCTCCGGGGCAGGCTGGCATGGGGAGGGTCTGTTTGTGGCACAGTCACCCCTGACATTGTCTCTCTGTTCCCCCCCAGGACCCCGCCGGCATATTCGAACTGGTGGAGGTGGTCGGGAACGGGACGTATGGACAGGTCTACAAGGTGAGTTCTCGGCCAGCCCACCCCATCCCCGGGCACCGCCCAGAGCCACCCAAAGGCAGGGGCAGTCTTCTCAGCGTGACCGGAGACGGGAGCTCTGCCCTGCCCCCACCCGCTAGGGAACGGTCCCACATTCCCAGGCTGGGGGGGAGTTTTAACACCGCCCCCCTCGGAGATAGAGCGGTCTCGTGTGTGTGACCGTTCATTGCCACAACAAATGCCCCTCTGGCTGCTGGGGAAGGGGGGCAGGGAGGGGAGAGCTGTCTTGGTGGGTGCTGCACAGCGCCCCTCCCCCAGCTGAGATCAGGGCCCTCTGAAGCCTCCCCCTTCCCCCACAACTGAGGCTGCGCAGACCCCCGGGGAGAGACGGTCCCGGCCCCCAAGCGCCGGCATAGCTGAAGGATTGGAATTCCGGACAGACACACAGTGGGGCGGTAATTAACACCCCCCCGGTCAGAGCCAGGACTGGAACTTGGGAGTCCTGAGGACTCCACGGCATCCCGTGGCCGTGAGAACAGAGCCCTGTGTCCCCTCGGCCAGCCCCGCTCACCCTGTGCTCCTGTGGTGAGAACAGTGCTGATCTGTAGGGTGGTACTGCCTCAGGGCCCTGTCACTGTGCTAGGCTGGGTGTCTTATTTATTAGGTGTATTACGGTAATGTCGGGGTACCCCAGCCGTACCCAGGGCGCCGTGGTGCTGGGCGCTGTATGTTATTAGGTGTATTATGGTAGTGTCAGCGTAGCCGTGGCCAGGGCCCTGTGGCGCTGGGTGCTGTACATTTAGGTGTATTACGGTAGTGTCGGCGTAGCTGTTGCCAGTGCGCCGTGGCGCTAGGCGCTGTACAAACACAACCCGAAGCGTCACTCCCGGCCCCACAGAGTTGACGTTCTCAGTCGCTCGTCCCCCGACCTCCGCAGGCCTGGCGCGGTCCTAGCCCCCGTTCAGTGGGCCCAGCGAGCCGCGCTCCAATACCCAGCGCAGCCGGCACAGAAATCCTTCCTCAGCTCCAACCGATTAGCTGCAACCCCCAGGCTGGAGGCGGCACGTGGGCTCGGCCTTTGAGGAGAGCGTGGGGGGAGCTGTAAGACCCCACTTGAGCAGGGGGTTTGGCTGGCAGGACCCTCGCTGTCCCACCGGCTGGATGCGCGCAGCCACTCCTGTAATAAATACGTCTCGTGCGGGGCCCAAGCTGTGTGCAGCCCGGCACACGGTGGGTGTGGTGATACTGGAGGTGTGATTCTGTGGCTCCAGCCCCGCCGCTCCGCTCGTTAGGGTAATGAATTGCCATCCGAGTCCTGGCTATTTGCATGCTAGGATGATGGGGGAGGGACTTAATTTCCCCCCGTGAATGGGAGGGGGCCGAGACGAGGCTGGAAGAGACGGCCCCCGTGGCTGCGGTGAAGTCTCCTCTCCGGGAATCCAGATCCATCTGTCTGGGCGCGGCATGAGGGATCAGCAGCGTGGAGGTGACTAACTTCCTGCTCTTTCGCTCCGCTTCGTTATCTTTACCGCTTCTATGGCCTCAATATCCGAGTGCCTCCCTGTCTTCAGTGGATTCGCTGTCACGAACCCAGATGGGGAAACTGAGTCACGGAGCAACTAAATGACTCACCCAGGGTCACACGGGAAGTCTGGCCGAGCAGGGGCTCAAACCCAGTCTCCCCTGTTTGTTACCGACCTGGCTGCATCCCATGACTGGGAGATGCTGTCCTGGTGCCTCATGGGAGTTGTAGTTTGGGTGTCCCATGCCGGTGTTCTCTATGGTTGGAATACATCTCCCATGAGGCACAGCGGTGGCTCTGCAGAAAGAGCGACCGCAGTGCATCCTGGGAGATGTAGTCCAAGCAGAGAGCCGGGCCCCTGGAGCTGAACAAGGGGCGTGCGGCATCTGAACTACGCCTCCCCTGAGGCACCGGAAATTTTCAACTGTTTCACCACAAATGTGAGACTTAGCCGGGAGGGGCACCCCCGTTTTCCAACAGTCTCTGCTGCGGGGCCTGGTACGAGGGAGACTGAGAGCGGTGTTGCCAATTCCCTTAAAGCCCCAGCTGCTGGAGTCATGCTATTGCTGGGGAATCCTGCCTCCTTTTTTATTGCAAGGGGAAGTTGCCAGCTGTCCTGGCTGCAGAGGAAAGCTTGAAAATGGGACGCGAATGGGAACCAGAACACAAGAACCCAGCATTCCTTGTGTGTGTGTTGGAGTCTCAGGATTTCGAGGGGCTTTCGCAGTACTGGGCTGGGGGGGTTGGCAGTCTCATTGGGGTCTCTTCACTACAGGGTTAGCCCGGGCTCTGTGCTCCAGCTAGCGCCTCTCCCGTCCCCACACACAGCCCCCTCCCCCGAGTTAGGCTAGCTGGTTTGGTTTGGGGGACCAGCTCCTCGCTGGTGGTCCCCAACGACGTCCTCATCCTCAAGTGATTGCTGTCTCTGAGCCTGCTGTGACTGCCCACACTGAACGAGGCCAGCCCGGGCGCGCAGCATACCCTGGGAGCAGGCCTGGGGGAAGCAGCTGGCTGGCAAACCAGGCCTGCTTCACATTAAGGTTGGCTTTGCAGGGCTTAATGAGTGCTGAATGAATGGGGGGAGCATCCGAGCCATGGGCAGAAGCCACCTCTTGAGTCGCGAATGGCTGATCAGTCATTTATTAGAACACCTGTGAATCAAATGTAACTGGAGCTCGGGGAGGAGTAGAGAGGTTATTTGACTTCTGCATTTGGCCCCGGTTCTATCTCCAGTTCTCCCACCCCCCACCCCCACCCGCTCTAACCACTAGCCCCAACTCCCCTCCCAGAGCTGGGGAGAGAACCCAGGAGTCCTGGCTCCCAGTCCCCACTGCGTTGACCCACCAGACCCCACTCCCCCCCAGCGCTGTGGAGAGAACCCAGGTGTCCTGGCTCCCAGCCCCCCCTGCTCTAACCCACTAGCCCCTACTCCCCTCCCAGCGCTGGGGAGAGAACCCAGGAGTCCTGGCTCCCAGTCCCCACTGCGTTGACCCACCAGACCCCACTCCCCCCCCCGCGCTGTGGAGAGAACCCAGGTGTCCTGGCTCCCAGCCCCCACTGCGCTGACCCCCCAGCCCCCGCTCCCCTCCCAGAGCCGGGGAGAGAACCCAGGAGTCCTGGCTCCCAGCCCCCCCTGCGCTGACCCACCAGACCCCACTCCCCCCCCAGCGCTGGGGAGAGAACCCAGGCGTCCTGGCTCCCAGCCCCCCCTCTTCCCCCTGCTCCGACCACTAGCCCTCACTGCCCTTTAGTGCAGCATTTGTGGTGAGAAGTGTGATGAGGCCCTTGGCAGCCTGCCCTTCCCCCCAGAGGAGCCGGCAGGGCTAATTGCAGGCTGATGAGATCCCACTTCAAGGTGAACCGATGGCGTTGGAGGTCAGTTCCTATCTGCGCTGGTTCCCAGCAGAGGGGTCCTGCTGGCAGGACACGTTGCTCCAGTGACTCTGGTTCCGGGGACAGGCCTGACAGCACCTGTGCCCTCCTTTCCGGCCTGCCTCCTCTCTGGAGTCTCCCACCTGCTGACCATCCCGGCATCCCCAGATCAGGTAGGGACCCAGGCTGGAGGGTTTCCCTCCGCTCCCCCTGTGCTGAGCCGGTCTTGGGCCGGATCGGGTCGCGTCTGGGCTGACCGGCAAGAGACAGGCACTCCAAGTAGCCGCCCTTGGGGGCCAGGCCAGGATTGGAACCCAGCGTGTTGTGTGATGTGGAGCCGCGTGCGTGCGTTGGGAGGAAAGGGCGCGAGTACTGTGTGCCCAGAGTCCAGCTGACCTGCGCACACACAGGTGTCACGTATCAGGGGGTAGCCGTGTTCGTCTGTATCTACATCCGAAGAAGTGAGGTTGTTACCCACGAAAGCTTATGCCCAAATAAATCTGTTAGTCTTTAAGGCGCCACCGGACTCCACAGGTGTCACGGACTCACAGGTCGTGCCCACTCTCGGCCCGTACAGTCCCTGGGGGGAACCCCGTTCAGTACGACAGCTCCCCGTTCAGCAGCCTCTCCTTCTAGCCGATCCGATATCACCGGCCCCAACAGCTCGTCCCCTGTCCCAGGGGACCAGGTCGCTGGTGCCTCCTCCCTTCCGTCCTCTGGCTGGAACTGCTCCCTCCGCGGCCCTTTGTCCTCCCACTGGCCAGAACTGGCTGAGGGCCAAGCTGGACTGGGCCTCTTAGTCACCAGGTCTCCAGTTGTTGGGGTTCCCCATCTCCAGGCCATTGTCTGGGGGTCCCGGCTGCCAGGCGAGGTCACACCCGGTCCCCTGCACCAACAAACCCTCTCCCGCCACCTTGTTAAACACGCAGCACACAGGGAAACTGAGGCAGGCACACGCTATTCATGTAAAACACCACAAAAATCCCCACTTCGTCACAATAGGATTTTGCCACCTGGTTTTAAAAAAAACCCCAAACAACCCCCACTTTTCTCCTAGTGAAGATGGGGCCTGTCTCCCCAGTCCGACTGCCCCAAAATCTCCCACGAGGGCCGATTCCTTCTCAGCTTTGGCAGGCTGGTACTGCCGAGGGGCTGGTCAGATGAGCGCTTTGTACCAGTCTGCAGAGGCGGGCCCAGCGTCCACACCTGCCCAGGCAGCGTGGGACGGGCTGTATGAGCCGGTCGGCGAGGGGACGCAGCTTTTCCGCCCCGGAGCAGCCGAGCCGCCCGGTTAAGGATCGGGTCCGCTGAGGACAGAGGCCTGTTCACAGCCGGCGTGGAGGCTGCTGTGGGAGAACCAAAGGGCGGGGTTCGTAGATGTGTGTGAGAGAGATTCTGGTGTTTGAATTTCTTCATGTTCCTGCTCGCGGCTGGTGGGAGAAGCTCCGCTTTTCATGAAAACAAAACCCGTCCAGTCCGAGCCCTGCGGCTGCAGAGCAAAGGTGCCCCCGGCGCCTCCGAGCGCAGGAGGCAAAGGAGAAGAAGCAGAACTGGCTTGGGATTTTTGAAGGTGTATTTTGAAGCGAATCTCATGGCTTTTGAAAGCCCGGCTCGTGATAATTGGGCTTGGCACGTCGGGGGGTTGTATGGGAACGTGTGTTCCAGAGTCGGGGCCTGAAACGCTGAGAGACTGATAGAAAAAACTCGCGCGATAGATTGGAAAAAAAAAGTCCTTTTGTGAGGTTTGTGGGCACTGCCCAGACTCCCCAGCCAAGATCAGGGGCCCCTGTTGTGCCAGGCGCTGCCCCCCGGTGCCCGCTGTTTGATTTGGGGTGAAAATTGCTTTGCTTCCTGCTCTGTTTTGTGTCTGTGTGCCTTGTGTTCCCATGGAAACCCCGGCTCTGTTTTCTGGATCGGCCCCCTGCTCCTGGAATCCAGGCTGGGTAAAAATAACCCACCCAGCTCCCCGCGGGAGCCCGATCCAGGGACCCCGCCCATGCTCTGCCTTCTCTCGGTGCAGCCGAGCACGTGCCGGGACTCGCAGCCCCCCCGGGAAGAGCTGGGAGGCACCTGCATGTGGCATTTCCAGGGGCACAGGCCGGAGACTTGCACTGAGTCAGCCCTCGGGGGGCTCGGCTGGCATGGGCCCCAAGGGAGAGAGAGGGGCCCCCAGCACCTGGGCCCCACTGATCCAGCAGGTGCCCCACGCCACAGGGGAAGGGGAAAACACAGCTCGAGTGCCTCCCCATGGGCGCCTGGCTGCAGCTGCAGGGGCTAAAACCCGGGGAAATCTGGCCCTGAGCGACCCACTTGCAGAGCATGGGGCACCCAGGCCACCAGCTGCCTAACCGCCGGCCCCTCCTTTCCCCTGGGCCCTAGAGCGGGTGCGGTAATCCCCTGTCGCTCCTTCCCAGCCCCCTTTCTCCAGGGCGCCTGGCTCGGCCCGGTTCAAAGCCCGCAGCTGCCCCAGCCAGTGCTGAGTCCCGGCTCTCGTTAGCCGATCACGAGCTGATTACGCGTGGCAAGGAGCTAGCTTGGCCTGGCTGGGCTGCCGCGGGGCAGACCAGAGGCTAGGAGGGAGGGGCGGCTGTCCGACCTGCTGCATGGAGCCCACTCATTTGTGCTGGAGCAAAGCTGTTCTAGACTGGGCCGTGGGATTCCTGGGTGCAGGGCTGGGACCCCCCTTCCGGCCCCAGCCTTGCGCCGGGCGTGCCCCCACTCCTCTGCCCCTGCTCGGGCACCCCGCTGCCAGGGGGCTCGGGGGCAGCTCCCTGGAGAAAGGAGAAGCGGCGGCAAGCAGCTCCTGTGGGGGCAGGGGGCCGCCTCCCACGCCCCCCCACGTCAATCCCCAGCCCAGAGGAGCAGGAGGCGGTTGCTAGGCGACAGCCGCCCACGCCCCCCGGCGCGTGGCACATCGCACAATGCGGGCACGTGGCAGAGGGATCCGGGGGCCCGCGTGGGACGGAGCCGCGGCTCTGCAGCGCAGGGGTCAAAGAGATCCACCCAGGGGGTCTCCAGCCCCCTTCGCCCCCGTCGGGTCCGAGAGCACCCTGCCTGTCCTGGAGCCGGGCGTGAGGAGTCCTTCCCCAGCCAGCAGCGTGGGGCTGGAGACCAGCTGCTCTTCTCAATCCATGATAGATCAGCGCTAGCACCCTGCAGTCCTGGCTCCCGGGCCCTGCTCTAACCACCAGACCCCACTCACTTCCCAGACCCAGAGAGAGAACCCAGGAGTCCTGGCTCCCAACCCCCCTGCTCTAACCCACCGGCCCGCACTCCCTTCCCAGAGCCAGGGAGAGAACCCAGGAGTGAGGGCAATGTCAGAGGTCAGGTTTGTGACATGCCTTGAGCGCTAGGGAGGATTATACTGTAACCAGGGGAGCACTGATCCTTTCCCAAACTCCTCCGCGAAGCCTGGATCCTGTGGCAGGGAGTTCCGCAGGGGGACGTGTCTTTCCAGCTCTGGCTGCTGCTGTTTCTGCCTTGTCAGCCTCCTGCCTCACCTGTTGGTAGCGCTGCCGCAGGCCCAGGCCCCAGCCCCACTCCTCGCCGGGTCCCCGCCTCCCCCTCCCAGCCCCCCGGGGGCCAGGACTGAGCTCCCCATTGCATGGGTGGGGCTTGGCCAAGGTCCCCCAGGGAGTCTGTGCAGCGCCTGGCACAACGGGGCCCCTAATTGGGCTGTGATCTAAGTGGGGAGGGGTGTCTGTGAGAACCCAGGAGCTAGTGAATACGTGCACTGTCCCGTGTCTGAGCCACAAACCCCAACTCCAGGAGAGTGCGGGTGTCACGGACTCACAGATCGTGCCCACTCTTGGCCCCGTGCGGTCCGTGGGGGGTGCCCCTTTTAGTGCAACAGCCCTTCTCGGGGGTCCACTCTCTCTCGGGGTCAGGCCCCTCCACCTCCTGGAGCCCCACCTCTCTGAGCCTTAGCACGTCTGTCTCTGCCGTGGGCCCCCTCAGGGAGTCCCCTCGCTCTGGACCCCCGGGGCCTCCGCCCCCGAAGGGGTTGATGCCCCCCTGTTCTCTAGCCCGGAGTGACTCTCAGCCAGCATAAAACAGGAGGGTTTATTGAGAGTTGAACACAGCCCAGGAAACTCTCAGGGCCTCAGGCCTGGCCTCCCTCAGCCCAGCACACCCCAGTCTCTCTGCATCCAGGTGGGCTCTGCCTGCTCCCCCTCTCCAGCCCCGAGCCCCCCTGCTCCCAGCTGAGCATCTGAGATCCCCGGCCCCAGGCCCCGCCTCTGTCCATTGTCTTCTCTCCAGGGAAACAGGGTCGTAAACCGGGGCCTCCGCTCCTGCTTCTGTCCTCTGGCTGGAACCGGCTGGTTAGGTCACTGGGTCCTCACTCTGCAGCCCATTGTCCGTCCACTGGCCAGAACCGGCTGCGTCTCCTCAGCTGGGCCTCTGGGTCACCAGGTCTCCGGTCGCTGGGGTATCCATCCTCCCGGCCATCGGCTGGGTCCCCACGTCCTCTCTCCGGTCCTCTGCAAAACACACTCCCTCTCCCCTCCCCTCGTTAAACCAGTAACACCCAGGGAAACTGAGTCCCACCCCCGCCGCATGCAAACCATTGAAACCCCACCGAGAACAAGAAAACCCCCCACTTCGTCACAGCGGGGCTGGGAGCCAGGACTCCTGGGTTCTCTCCCCAGCTCTGGGAGGGGAGTGGGGGGCTGGCAGACCTGGGGGGTCTCTCCGGTGTTGGCGCTGCCTTGCTCTGGGAGTAGGACATTCCCTTCTCTCTGGGGAGTGGGGCAGGGCGGCTCTGCTGGGACCGTGCATTGTGCCCTGACTGAGGGCATGGTGCCCCTGCTGACCGTACAGCACCATGCGTGGAGCCCAGCACAACGGGCCCTGATCTCAGCTGCGGGGCAGGTGGTCAGTCTGGGCAGCGCCCGGCAGAACGGAGGCCTAGTCTCCTGGGCGCTTGTTAATCACACCCGTACCCCAGCCCCATGGTCTGCGGGGGGTGGGGAAATTTCCTCCCTCCCTGTTAATCATGGGTCAGCTCTGCCTAGGGTTACCGTACGTCCGGTTTTTCCTGGATATGTCTGGCTTTTTGGTAATCAAACCCCCGTCCGGGGGGAATTTCCTAAAAGCCGAACATGTCCGGGGAAAATACTCCCAGCTTCCGGCATCCCTGGCTTCCCTTAGAGCGGGCGCCGGTGGCGGCTGTATTCCCTGACTCCTGGGCTCTGTAAGCGCTACGGCTTCGGGCAGCCCCCGTGCCTCCGGACCCTGTGCCCCCGGAGCCCGGGAGGGGAAGTGCCCGGACGGGGGCACAGGGTCTGGGGGCTGCCCGGCAAACCGTGAAGCCGGTAGCGCTTGGGCAGCCCTTTTCGCGTGGCTGGGAGGGAGGAGGAGGGGGAATGCAGGGGGCTCAGGGGAGGGGGCGGAGTTGGGGTGGGGACTTTGGGGAAGAGGTGGGGTCAGGGCGGGGACTTTGGGGAAGGGGCGGGGCCAAGGCCCTGTGGAGTGTCCTTTTTTTTAAAACCTTAAATATGGTAACCCTAGCTCTGCCCCAAAGCCTGGTTCTGTCCATTGCTGCGAAGATCCAGTGGCGGTCAGTTCCGTCGGATCCGAGCGCTGTGCCAGTGGAGAGGAGCACCCCCTACTCCCCCGTGCACCCCATGTCACAGGCTGACCCCCTCGCTCTGCCTTTGCCTCCCCAGGGCCGCCATGTCAAGACAGGGCAGCTGGCAGCCATCAAAGTCATGGACGTCACCGAGGTAAGAAGGATCGCGGTGGGGGGCACCCCGACGTGAGCCCCTGGAACTTCACCTGTCTGGAACTGCAGCTGCTGCCCCCTCCCCATCCCTGGGGGTGCCCTGTCTTCCCCCCCCTGCCCCAGCCCCTGGCCAGCCGGGAGGTCCGTTGGGTGGCTGGATTCAGCTGCATGGCCCAGTGGGCCCCAGCTGGGGACAGTCCTGGGCCCAGAGGGCATCTGCCCCCTGCTGCCAAGGGCAGGCTGGGCTCTGCTGGGTCAAACCCGTCTCCTCCTCTCCAGCACCCCCTGCTCTCGGGCGCCCGGCGCTCCTCTTCCCCCCGGGGGCACTTACCCCAGCCTCACTCTGCCAGCCTGCTCAGCTAGGGTCGGCTCTCCGTCCCCCGAGCAGCCTGGCATCCCTCCTCTGCACCGGGCACCCCTGAGCTGGGCCGGGCTAGCAGGGGCTGCGGGTCGGGAGTGAGGGGCACCGGCAGAGCTGTGGGGGGGGCAGGGCTGGGCTGGCAGGGGCTGCGGGTCGGGAGTGAGGGGCACTGGCAGAGCTGGGGGGAGGGCAGGGCTGGGCTGGCAGGGGCTGCAGGTTGGGAGTGAGGGGCACCGGCAGAGCTGGGCGGGGGGGCAGGGCCGGGCTGGCAGGGGCTGCGGGTCGGGAGTGAGGGGCACCGGCAGAGCTGGGGGGGGGCAGGGCTGGGCTGGCAGGGGCTGCAGGTTGGGAGTGAGGGGCACCGGCAGAGCTGGGCGGGGGGGCAGGGCCGGGCCGGGCTGGCAGGGGCTGCGGGTCGGGAGTGAGGGGCACCGGCAGAGCTGGGGTGGGGCAGGGCTGGGCTGGCAGGGGCTGCGGGTCGGGAGTGAGGGGCACCGGCAGGGCTGGGGGGGGGGGCAGGGCTGGGCTGGCAGGGGGCTGCGGGTCGGGAGTGAGGGGCACTGGCAGAGCTGGGGGGGGGGCAGGGCTGGGCCGTCAGGGGCTGCGGGTCGGGAGTGAGGGGCACCCTAGAGCTGGGGGGGGGGCAGGGCCAGGCTGACAGGGGCTGCGGGTCGGGAGTGAGGGGCACCCTAGAGCTGGGGGGGGGCAGGGCCAGGCTGACAGGGGCTGCGGGTCGGGAGTGAGGGGCACCCCAGCTCCCTGTAACCTGGTTCCTTTCTGCCCCACCAGGACGAGGAGGAGGAAATCAAGCAGGAGATCAACATGCTGAAGAAATACTCCCACCACCGCAACATCGCCACCTACTACGGCGCCTTCATCAAGAAGAGCCCGCCCGGGAACGACGACCAGCTGTGGGTGCGTGGGGCGGGGCGGAGAGCCCGCACAGAGCCGGGGCCAGCTGCTCAGGCTGGGGGGCGGGTGTGGCGGGCGTGGCGTGGCGGGCAGCCCCTCGGGCTCGCCGGAGAGCCCGCACAGAGCCGGGGCCGGCTGCTCAGGCTGGGGGGCGGGTGTGGCGGGCGTGGCGTGGCGGGCAGCCCCTCGGGCTCGCCGGAGAGCCCGCACAGAGCTGGGGCCGGCTGCTCAGGCTGGGGGGCGGGTGTGGCGGGCGTGGCGTGGCGTGGCGGGCAGCCCCTCGGGCTCGCCGGAGAGCCCGCACAGAGCCGGGGCCGGCTGCTCAGGTTGGGGGGCGGGTGTGGCGTGGCGTGGCGGGCAGCCCCTCAGGCTCGCCGGAGAGCCCCGCACAGAGCCGGGGCCGGCTGCTCAGGCTGGGGGGCTGGTGTGGCGGGTGTGGCGTGGCGTGGTGGGCAGCCCCTCAGGCTCGCCGGAGAGCCCGCACAGAGCCGGGGCCGGCTGCTCAGGCTGGGGGGCGGGTGTGGCGGGTGTGGCGTGGCGTGGCGGGCAGCCCCTCAGGCTCGCCGGAGAGCCCGCACAGAGCCGGGGCCGGCTGCTCAGGCTGGTGGCACCCGGGCTCAGAGCAGGGGCCAATCAGGGGCTGCGCTCTCACGGACCAGCTCTCTGGCTCTGTGCAGCGCCTGGTGCGGCGGGGGCCCCGAGCTCGGGCGCTGTCTGTGCCGCACTGAGACCCTGTGGCCATCTCTCCCCTCCGTTTGCACCCTACCCCCTCCGTGGGGCTGCCCCTGCCCAGCGGCTCGCGCGGCGTCGGGGGGCCGGGCCGATAACTCTGTGCTCCCCCCAGCTGGTGATGGAGTTCTGCGGGGCCGGTTCCGTCACGGACCTGGTCAAGAACACCAAGGGCAACGCACTGAAGGAGGACTGCATCGCATACATCTGCCGGGAGATCCTGCGGGTATGCCGGGCCCCACCCTCTGCGCCCCCACCGCCAGAATGCTAGGAGCCAGGACGCCTGGGTTCTCTCCCCGGCTCTGGGAGGGGAGTGGGGGCTGGTGGTTAGAGCAGGAGGGGCTGGGAGCCAGGACGCCTGGGTTCTCCCCCCGGCTCTGGGAGGGGAGTGGGGGCTGGTGGTTAGAGCGGGGGGGGCTGGGAGCCAGGACTCCTGGGTTCTCTCCCCGGCTCTGGGAGGGGAGTGGGGGCTGGTGGGTTAGAGCAGGGGGGGCTGGGAGCCAGGACGCCTGGGTTCTCTCCCCGGCTCTGGGAGGGGAGTGGGGGCTGGTGGTTAGAGCGGGGGGGGCTGGGAGCCAGGACTCCTGGGTTCTCTCCCCGG
The DNA here is from genome assembly GCF_011386835.1 of Chrysemys picta bellii. Taxonomy (NCBI): domain Eukaryota; kingdom Metazoa; phylum Chordata; order Testudines; family Emydidae; genus Chrysemys; species Chrysemys picta. The sequence goes on from NC_088806.1 coordinate 1,291,409, forward strand.
CTCTGGGAGGGGAGTGGGGGCTGGTGGTTAGAGCGGGGGGGCTGGGAGCCAGGACGCCTGGGTTCTCTCCCCGACTCTGGGAGGGGAGTGGGGGCTGGTGGTTAGAGCGGGGGGGGGCTGGGAGCCAGGACTCCTGGGTTCTCACCCGGCTCTGGGAGGGGAGTGTGGGCTGGTGGTTAAAGCAGGGGGGGCTGGGAGCCAGGACTCCTGGGTTCTCTCCCGGCTCTGGGAGGGGAGTGGGGGCTGGTGGTTAGAGCAGGGGGGACTGGGAGCCAGGACTCCTGGGTTCTCTCCCGGCTCTGGGAGGGGAGTGGGGGCTGGTGGTTAGAGCAGGGGGGGGCTGGGAGTCAGGACTCCTGGGTTCTCTCCCAGCTCTGGGAGGGGAGTGGGGGCTGGTGGTTAGAGCAGGGGGGGCTGGGAGCCAGGACTCCTGGGTTCTCTCCCGGCTCTGGGAGGGGAGTGGGGGCTGGTGGTTAGAGCAGGGGGGGCTGGGAGTCGGGACTCCTGGGTTCCTGTGACTGGATCTCAGCTGACATTTCCCTGCCCCCCTAGGGCCTGGCTCACCTCCACGCCCACAAGGTGATCCACCGGGACATCAAAGGGCAGAACGTGCTGCTAACAGAGAATGCCGAGGTGAAGCTGGGTAAGTTGGGGGCAGCGCCCAGAAGCCCCATTCCTGCCGCAGGGCCACTCACCCCGTACTCCTGGGTTCCATCCCCAGCCCTACCGCTCACTCCTGTCTCCAGCAGCTGCCACGCCCCCCTGAGTGGGCAACCTGCCGTCTCCTCTCCCTAGGGCGCAGCTCGGGGCGCTCCCACCCGGCTCCCACGACGGGGTTACAGTCCCATCTATTTCCTTTCTCTCGGGCTGGTCTGACGGCCCATATAAGCGTCAGTCCTGATTCGAATCCCCTGAGGATCAGCAACGTCCTGTGGCAGGGAGTTCCATCAGCCCCCCATGGAATAGATTATCTCCTTGGCCTGTTTTATAATGGGCCACTCTTCCCTACCTGAGTCTGCAGAGAGCCTGAGCCCGTCGCTCCGGGCCGGGGGGTTGGGGGGGGGGGGTGAAGCTGGCACAGGGGCACTGCCTGAGTCTGCAGAGAGCCTGAGCCCGTCGCTCCGGGGGTGGGGGGGGAAGCTGGCACAGGGGCGCTGCCTGAGTCTGCAGAGAGCCTGAGCCCGTCGCTCCGGGCGGGGGGGGTGAAGCTGGCACAGGGGCACTGCCTGAGTCTGCAGAGAGCCTGAGCCCGTCGCTCCGGGCCGGGGGTGGGGGGTGAAGCTGGCACAGGGGCACTGCCTGAGTCTGCAGAGAGCCTGAGCCCGTTGCTCCGGGCCGGGGGGGGGGGTGAAGCTGGCACAGGGGCACTGCCTGAGTCTGCAGAGAGCCTGAGCCCGTCGCTCCGGGCGCGGGGGTGAAGCTGGTGCAGGGGCACTGCCTGAGTCTGCAGAGAGCCTGAGCCCATCGCTCCGGGCGCGGGGGTGAAGCTGGCACAGGGGCACTGCCTGAGTCTGGAGAGAGCCTGAGCCCATCGCTCCGGGCCGGGGGGGGGGGGTGAAGCTGGCACAGGGGCACTGCCTGAGTCTGCAGAGAGCCTGAGCCCGTCGCTCCGGGCGGGGGGGTGAAGCTGGCACAGGGGCGCTGCCTGAGTCTGCAGAGAGCCTGAGCCCGTCGCTCCGGGCGCGGGGGTGAAGCTGGCACAGGGGCGCTGCCTGAGTCTGCAGAGAGCCTGAGCCCGTCGCTCCGGGCGCGGGGGTGAAGCTGGCACAGGGGCGCTGCCTGAGTCTGCAGAGAGCCTGAGCCCATCGCTCCGGGCGCGGGGGGTGAAGCTGGCACAGGGGCACTGCCTGAGTCTGCAGAGAGCCTGAGCCCGTCGCTCCGGGCCGGGGGGGGGGGGTGAAGCTGGTGCAGGGCACTGCCTGAGTCTGCAGAGAGCCTGAGCCCGTCGCTCCGGGCGCGGGGGTGAAGCTGGTGCAGGGGCACTGCCTGAGTCTGCAGAGAGCCTGAGCCCATCGCTCCGGGCGCGGGGGGTGAAGCTGGCACAGGGGCACTGCCTGAGTCTGGAGAGAGCCTGAGCCGTCGCTCCGGGCCGGGGGGGGGGTGAAGCTGGCACAGGGGCACTGCCTGAGTCTGCAGAGAGCCTGAGCCCGTCGCTCGGGCGGGGGGGTGAAGCTGGCACAGGGGCGCTGCCTGAGTCTGCAGAGAGCCTGAGCCCGTCGCTCCGGGCGCGGGGGTGAAGCTGGCACAGGGGCGCTGCCTGAGTCTGCAGAGAGCCTGAGCCCGTCGCTCCGGGCGCGGGGGTGAAGCTGGTGCAGGGGCACTGCCTGAGTCTGCAGAGAGCCTGAGCCCATCGCTCCGGGCGCGGGGGTGAAGCTGGCACAGGGGCACTGCCTGAGTCTGGAGAGAGCCTGAGCCCGTCGCTCCGGGCCGGGGGGGGGGGGGTGAAGCTGGTGCAGGGCACTGCCTGAGTCTGCAGAGAGCCTGAGCCCGTCGCTCCGGGGCGGGGGGGTTGAAGCTGGCACAGGGGCGCTGCCTGAGTCTGCAGAGAGCCTGAGGCCCGTCGCTCCGGGCGGGGGGGTGAAGCTGGCACAGGGGCACTGCCTGAGTCTGCAGAGAGGCCTGAGCCCGTCGCTCTCGGGCCGGGGGGGCGGGGGGGGTGAAGCTGGCACAGGGGCACTGCCTGAGTCTGCAGAGAGCCTGAGCCCGTCGCTCCGGGCCGGGGGGGGGGGGGTGAAGCTGGCACAGGGGCACTGCCTGAGTCTGCAGAGAGCCTGAGCCCATCGCTCCGGGCGCGGGGGGTGAAGCTGGCACAGGGGCACTGCCTGAGTCTGGAGAGAGCCTGAGCCCGTCGCTCCGGGCCGGGGGGGGGGGGTGAAGCTGGTGCAGGGGCACTGCCTGAGTCTGCAGAGAGCCTGAGCCCGTCGCTCCGGGCGGGGGGGGTGAAGCTGGTGCAGGGGGCACTGCCTGAGTCTGCAGAGAGCCTGAGCCCGTCGCTCCGGGCGGGGGGGGGTGAAGCTGGTGCAGGGGCACTGCCTGAGTCTGCAGAGAGCCTGAGCCCGTCGCTCCGGGCCGGGGGGGGGTGAAGCTGGCACAGGGGCACTGCCTGAGTCTGCAGAGAGCCTGAGCCCGGGGAAGGAAGGGTGACCATGCCACTGCCTCTCTGGGGGTGGGGCCGCAGGCTGGGGGTGCTGATGCGGGGGGCAGGGGGGTGTTCCACGTGCTGACGGCTGCGTTCTCCTCCCTCCCCAGTGGATTTCGGGGTGAGCGCCCAGCTGGACCGGACAGTGGGGCGCAGGAACACCTTCATCGGCACCCCCCTACTGGATGGCCCCAGAGGTGATCGCCTGTGACGAGAACCCCGACGCCACCTACGACTACAGGGTAGGGGCAGGCCCCATGGATTGGGGGCTCGGCAGGGATCCCTGCCCCACGGGGAGGAGGGGCAGCCTGCCCTTGGATCCAGGACAACTTGGCCCACCGGCGCAGGGCCTTGACTTCGGGGGGAACCAGCCCCATTGGGGTCAGCGCCACCCTCTCCCCACCTCCATTAATCTTGCCCAGATCTTGGCCCTGGGGCGCGCCTGGCCTCTCGCTGGGCCTGGGGGGCCCTCCGCTGGCTCGCCCGCCGGGTCCCCCCCAGCCCAGGGATCCCCCTGACCCCCGGGAGGTCAGAGCCAGAGGGTGAACCTCTGGACCTCCTGAATCCCTGTAGTGCCAGAGAGTCCTGTCACCCGTCCCTACGCCACTGCCCTTCGCCAGGGTGTGCAGGGGGGGACACAGCGTAGGGGAGGGTCTCACGGGACCCCTGATGACCCCAGTGTCCTCCCCGCACTCTGATCCCCTGGTTCCCCACATCCTAGCCCCTCTGGGACCCCCCACCCACACCCCCCCTGGGTCCTCCTCTACTCTGATCCCCCTGCTTCCCCACATCCCAGCCCCTTTGGGACCCTCCCACCCCCCGGTGTCCTCCCCCCGCTCTGATCCCCCTGGTTTCTCCCCCAGTTTTGACCCCGCTCTGGATTCTCCATATCCCAGTCGTCCCAGCCCCCCCCCCCCCCCCGACACACACACACACACACACACACACACACTTTGATCACCTGGGTTACTCACCCAGTCTCCCTCATCCCAATCTCCTGGACTCCCCCTCAATTTGATCCCCCCCACCCTGATCCCCACAGACACATGCCGATGCCCCTGGGTACCCCCGACTCTGGCCTCAGGCTTCCCCACAGCCCCACTCCCTCCCCAGATGAAGCTCGGAGCCATGGGGGTGCAGGGAGATCCCCCACTCCCAACCCGTCCCCCCCTTTGTCTCTGCAGAGCGACATCTGGTCCCTGGGCATCACCGCTATCGAGATGGCCGAGGGGGGCACCACGTAAGTGCCGGGCTCTGCTCTGCCCAGAGGGGAAGCTACGGCTTCCCCCGTGCACGTGGCTGTATGCCCGGATCAGCCAATCACACCCCCTGGGGGGAGTCGGAGAGGTAGTAGCTCTCCTGGGTTTTCCCCCTGGCTCTGGGAGGGGAGTGGGGGCTGGTGGTTAGAGCGGGGGGGGGGGCTGGGAGCCAGGACTCCTGGGTTTTCCCCCTGCTCTGGGAGGGGAGCGGGGGCTGGTGGTTAGAGCGGGGGGGGGGCTGGGAGCCAGGACTCCTGGGTTCTCTCCCCGGCTCTGGGAGGGGAGTGGGGGCTGGTGGGTTAGAGCAGGGGGGCTGGGATCCAGGACTCCTGGGTTCTGTCCCCGGCGCTGGGACGTGAGTGGGGACTGGTGGGGTGAGAGCAGGGGGGGCTGGGAGCCAGGGCTTCTGGGTTCTCTCCCTGGCTCTGGGAGGGGAGTGGGTCCTGGTGGGTTAGAGCAGGGGGGCTGGGAGCCAGGACTCCTGGGTTCTGTCCCCGGCGCTGGGAGGGGAGTCGGGGCTGGTGGGTTAGAGCAGGGGGGGCTGGGAGCCAGGACTCCTGGGTTCTGTCCCCGGCGCTGGGAGGGGAGTCGGGGCTGGTGGGTTAGAGCAGGGGGGGCTGGGAGCCAGGACTCCTGGGTTCTCTCCCAGCTCTGGGAGGGGAGTGGGGGCTGGTGGGTGAGAGCAGGGGGCCTGGGAGCCAGGACTCCTGGTTCTCTCCCCAGCTCTGGAGGGGAGTGGGGGCTGGTGGGTGAGAGCAGGGGGCTGGGAGCCAGGACTCCTGGGTCGATCCCCAGTAGGGCTAGGAGGTGTAAGGATCTGCGTGGGGCCATGACCGTTGCGAGCGCGGGGCATGGCACGCTGAGGGGGACCCTGGGGCTGGTGGGGGGGTGCAGCCCCCATGTGACTGTGTCTCTCTCCCCAGCTCTGTGCGACATGCACCCCATGCGAGCGCTCTTCCTCATCCCCCGCAACCCACCGCCCAAGCTCAAGTCCAAGAAATGGTACGTTCCGCAGGAAGCCCAGCATCTCGTCCTGTCACCCACACTGCCTAGCCAGAGCCCAGCGGGGTCACTGGCCCCCCAGCGGGGTCACTGGGCCCGGATCCCCAGGGGGTGTAGCAGGGACCTGGATGATCCTGCCCGGGCTCCGACGGTGGCTGCGGATGAGTGTCACGGGCCCGTCGGGCCTCAGCCGCTGAGCGTGGTGCTCACCCCATGTCCGCCCCCTTCCCCCAGGTCAAGAAATTCATCGACTTCATAGACACCTGCCTGATCAAAGCCTACATGAGCCGCCCGCCCACGGAGCAGCTGCTGAAATTCCCCTTCATTCGCGACCAGCCCACGGAGCGCCAGGTCCGCATCCAGCTCAAGGACCACATTGACCGCTCCCGGGAAGAAGAGAGGAGAGAAGGAGTGAGTGGGGCGGGACGGGGCCTCTCCCCTCTGCGGGGCGCCGGCTCCCACCCGGCCCCAGGGCGAGGACTGGCTGGCTCAGGGGGAGGGGAATGGGGCGGGGGCTGGCTGGCTGAGTGGGCGGGGCCTGGCCAGCTCAGGGGGGCAGGGCATGGGGCAGGGACTGGCTCACTCTGGGGGCGGGGGGTGGGGCGGGGACTGGCTGACTCAGGGGGCGGGACTTAGCCAGCTCAAGGGGGTGAGGAGTGGGGCGGGCTCTGGCTGGTGCAGGGGGCGGGGACTGGCCAGCTCAGGGGGGTGGGGACTGGGGCGGGGACTGGCCGGCTCAGGGGGTGGGCAGTGTGTGGCTATAGGGGCAGGGGCTGGCCGGCTCAGGGGGCCGGGGAGTGGGGCGGGGACTGGCCGGCTTAGGGGGCGGGGAGTGGGGCGGGGACTGGCTGGCTCAGGGGGCGGGCAGTGGGTGGCTATGGGGCGAGGCCTTGGCCAGCTCAGGGGGCAGGCAGTGGGGTGCTGGCCCCACCCAGCCCGTCGCTGTCTAACGGGGTCTCTCGCCCCCCAGATGAGACGGAGTACGAGTACAGCGGCAGCGAGGAGGAGGATGACAGCCACGGGGAGGAAGGGGAGCCCAGGTACGGGGCGGGCAGGAGGTGCCTGTGGCGTATGACCAGGGGCAGTGTGGCTGGGTTGTTGGGGAGGGGCAGAGTGGGCAGGGCTATGAGGCCTGAACTCAGGGCCATGGGGTGGAGCCATATGGGCTGGGTATGGGGGAGGGGCTCTTGTGGAGTGCCTGGGGGGCTGATGGCTGCCAGGGAGGGGGCCCCACGCCCAGGTGATACATGGGATGGGGCAGGACTGTCTGGGGATTGGGTGTGGTGCTGTGGATACGGGGCAGGCGGAGTGGGGCCAGGTGTGTGGGGTGATGATAGTCAGTGGGGAGGTTCAGGGGCCCAGCTGTGTGCGTGAGGCTGTGGGGCACCACGGTGGGGCCACGGTGGTTGGGGAGCATGTGGGCGGGGCCCTGACTATGGAGGGGCGAGGCTGTGGCTGTGAAGAGCATATAGGCGGGGCCCAGGTGCTGGGGGCGGGGCCGAGGTGCTGTGGCAGGGGCGGTGGGGGCGGGGCCGAGGTGCTATGGGCAGGGCCGTGGGGGGCAGGGTCAAGGTGCTGTGGGCGTGGCTCTGTGGGTGGGGTGGGGCTGTGCGGCTGAGGCAGGGCCGAGGTGCTGTGGGAGGGGCTGTCTGAGCGGGGTCGAGGTGCCATGGGCAGGGCCGTGTGGGTGGGGTGGAGCCAAGGGGCGCTGGGTGGGGCTGTGTCGGTGGGGGCGGGACCGAGGTGCCATGGGCAGAGCCGGTGTGGGTGGGTGGTGAGCCAAGGGGCGCTGGGTGGGGCTGTGTCGGTGGGGCGGGGCCGAAGTGCCATGGGTGGGGCCGTGTGGGTGGGGTGGAGCTGAGGGGCGCTGGGTGGGACTGTATCGGTGGGGCGGGGGTCGAGGTGCCATGGATGGGGCCGTGTGGGTGGGGCGGAGCCGCGGGGCTGCAGGTGGGGCTGTGCAGGTGGGGGCGGGGCCAAGGTGCTGTGAGCGGGGCCGTGTGGGTGGGGCTGTGCAGGTGGGGGCGGGGTCGAGGTGCCGTGGGGCTGGCCGGTGTGGGTGGGGTGGAGGCCGCGGGGCTGCGGGTGGGGCTGTGCAGGTGGGGGCGGGGCGAGGTGCCGTGGGCGGGGCCGTGTGGGTGGGGCTGTGCAGGTGGGGGGCGGGGTCGAGGTGCCATGGGCGGGGCCGTGTGGGCGGGGCGGAGCTGCGGGGCTGTGGGTGGGGCTGTGCGGGTGGGAGCGGGGTCGAGGTGCCATGGATGGGGCCGTGTGGGTGGGGCGGAGCGCGGGGCTGCGGGGGGGGCTGTATCGGTGGGGCGGGGTCGAGGTGCTGTGAGCGGGGCCGTGTGGGCGGGGCGGAGCCACGGGGCTGCAGGTGGGGCTGTGCAGGTGGGGGCGGGGTTGAGGTGCCGTGGGCGGGGCCGTGTGGGTGGGGCGGAGCCGAGGGGTGCTGGGCAGGGCTGTCTGGGCGGGGTTGAGGTGCCATGGGCGGGGCTGTGTCGGTGGGGCGGGGGCCGAGGTGCCGTGGGTGGGGCTTTGGCGGTAGGGCGGGGCCGAGCTGCATGGGCGGGGCCGTGTGCGTGGGGCGGGCCGAGGTGCCGTGGGTGGGGCTTTGGCGGTGGGGCGGGGCCGAGGTGCCATGGGCGGGGCCGTGTGCGTGGGCAGAGCCGCAGGGCTGTGGGTGGGCTGTGGCGGTGGGGCGGGGGGTCGAGGGGCCGTGGGTGGGGGCCGTGTGGGTGGGGCAGGGCTGCGGGCGGGGCCGTGTGGGTGGGGCGGAGCCGCGGGGCTGCGGGTGGGGCTGTGGTCTGTGGGGGCGGAGCCGAGGTGCCGTGGGCCGGCCGTGTGGGTGGGGTGAGCCGCGGGGCTGCGGGTGGGGCTGTGCAGGTGCGGGCGGGGCGAGCTGCGGGGCTGTGGGTGGGGCTGTGCGGGTGGGAGCGGGGTCGAGGTGCCATGGACGGGGCCGTATGGGTGGGGCGGGGCTGCAGGTGGGGCTGTGTCGGTGGGGCGGGGCTGTGTGGGCGGGGCGGAGCCCGCGGGCTGCGGGTGGGGCTGTGTGGGTGGGGTGGAGCTGAGGGGCGCTGGGTGGGGCTGCGTCAGTGGGGGCGGGGGCCGAGGGGCCGTGGGCGGGGCCGTGGGCGGGGCTGTGGCGGTGGGGCGGGGCGGAGCCGCGGGGCTGTGGGTGGGGCTGTGGCGGTGGGGCGGAGCCGAGGTGCCGTGGGCGGGGCCGTGTGGGCGGGGCGGGGCCGTGGGCGGGGCTGTGTGGGCGGGGCGGGGCAGGGCCGTGACACCTCCCCGCCCCCCCCAGCTCCATCATGAACGTGCCGGGCGAGTCGACGCTGCGGCGGGAGTTCCTGCGCCTGCAGCAGGAGAACAAGAGCCACTCGGAGGCGGCGTTGAAGCACCAGCAGCAGCTGGCGGCCCAGCACCGCGACTCCGAGGCCCCACATCAAACAGCTGCTGCACGAGCGCCAGCGCCGCATCGAGGAGCAGAAGGAGGAGCGCCGGCGTGTGGAGGAGGTGAGCCGCCCGGACACCTGGGTCCCCTCCCCGCGTCCAGCCATTGCCCCACAACGGAAGGGGAGGGGCTCCAGTCTGAGCGAGGGAGCTGGGAGCCCGGACTCCTGGGTACTCTCCCCGGCTCTGGGGGGCAGGTGGGGGCTGGTGGGTTAGAGCAGGGGGGTGCTGGGAGCCAGGACTCCTGGGTTCTCTCCTGGCTCTGGGAGGGGAGTGGGAGCTGGTGGTTAGAGCAGGGGTGCTGGGAGCCAGGACTCCGGGGTTCTCTCCCCGGCTCTGGGAAGGGAGTGGGGGCTGGTGGGTCAGAGCAGGGGCGCTGGGAGCCAGGACTCCTGGGTTCTCTCCCCAGCTCTGGGAGGGGAGTGGGACTGGGTGGTTAGAGCAGGGGGGCTGGGAGCTAGGACTCCTGGGTTCTCTCCCCAGCTCTGGGAGGGGAGTGGGGGCTGGTGGTTAGAGCAGGGGGGGCTGGGAGCCAGGACTCCTGGGTTCTCTCCCCAGCTCTGGGAGGGGAGTGGGGCTGGGGGGTGGAGCCAGGCCCCCTGGCCCTCCCCCCCGCACACGGCCGGTTCCACCTGCCCCGCTGGCTCCGTCCCCCACAGCAGCAGCGGCGGGAGCGGGAGCAGCGGAAGCTGCAGGAGAAGGAGCAGCGGCGGCTGGAGGACATGCAGGTGCTGCGGCGGGGCTGAGCGCGAGCAGGTACTGGCCTTGTCAGCCCCAGCTCCCCCCATGGGGCTTGGGGGGCAGGGCCAGGGGGCTGCGGCCCTGGGGAGACCATCACCCCGGAGACTCCAGCTGCTGACACCCACGTTCCACCTCCTCCGAGCCAGGCTGGGCCTTAGCGGGGGTCTAGCGGTACATTGAGTCTCAGGAGCAGAGTTGGGGCTGGTGGGTTAGAGCAGGGGGGGCTGGGAGCCAGGACTCCTGGGTTCTCCCCCGGCTCTGGGAGGGGAGTGGGGGCTGGTGGGTTAGAGCAGGGGGGGCTGGGAGCCAGGACTCCTGGGTTCTCCCCCGGCTCTGGGAGGGGAGTGGGGTCTGGTGGTTAGAGCAGGGGGGGCTGGGAGCCAGGACTCCTGGGTTCTCTCCCCGGCTCTGGGAGGGGAGTGGGGGCTGGTGGGTCAGAGCAGGGGGGGCTGGGAGCCAGGACTCCTGGGTTCTCTCCCCGGCTTCAGGAGGGGAGTGGGGGCTGGCGGGTCAGAGCAGGGAGGGCTGGGAGCCAGGACTCCTGGGTTCTCTTCTATTCCTACTTCTGAGCTTGTGAACTTGGAGCCCCTCCTCCCTCCCCTTCCCCCCCCCCCCCCCCCCCCCCCACCCCCCCGGGTCAGCACACTGGGCCACTTGGTCCACAGGTTGAAATCTCCTCTGGCCACCCGGCTGGCGGGTCTCCCCGGGGGGTCTGGGCTCTCTCTCCTCGTCTCCGGGGCCCCAGGCCCCCCTGCTCTGTGACCTGTCTCTGTCTGTCTGTCTGTCCGTCCCTCTCCAGGAGTATATCAGGCACAAGTTAGAGGAGGAGCAGAGGCAGCTAGAAATCCTCCAGCAGCAGCTACTGCAGGAACAGGCCCTGCTTCTGGTAACCGGGCCGCGCCCCTTGGCCCCGCCCCTGCCTCACAAGTCCCGCCCACCCAGCCCTGCTTGGGGGTGGGGCATCCCCCAGTTGGAGCAGCCTGGGGGCTGCTCTGAGCTGTGCTCGGCCATGGACAATACCCACAATGCAGTGCACCCTCAAGGCTGGGCCGGGCCACGGGGGGTGTTTGGCCTGGGGCAGGGGGTGGCGCCTGGCCAGGCTGCGAGGGTGGGGGTTCTGGGGGGCAGAGATCCCCCTCAGCCCATAGCTGCCCCCATCCGGTGGGGGTGGGAAGAGCTGCTGGGCGCCACCCCAGGGAGGGCAAGGTCTGAGATTCACCCCTCCTAGCCCTGCCTCCTCCCAGGGGCCATCTCCAGGGTGTGCGTGTCAGGACGCCTGGGTTCCCCCTGCATGCGTCTGGGCGTGTCAGGACGCCTGGGCTCCCCCTGTGTGTGCGCGTGCGTGTCAGGACGCCTGGGTTCCCCTTGCGTGCGTCTGGGTGTGTCAGGATGCCTTGGTTCCCCTTGCGTATATCTGGGCGTGTCAGGATGCCTGGGTTCCCCCTGCGTGCGTCTGGGCGTGGCAGGACGCCCGGGTTCCCCCGTGTGCCGGCGTGGCAGGACGCCCGGGTTCCCCCGTGTGCCAGCGTGGCAGGACGCCCGGGTTCCCCCTGCGTGCGTCTGGGCGTGGCAGGACGCCCGGGTTCCCCCGCGGGCCGGCGTGGCAGGATGCCCGGGTTCCCCCTGCGTGCGTCTGGCCGTGGCAGGACGCCCGGGTTCCCCCTGCGTGCGTCTGGCCGTGGCAGGATGCCCGGGTTCCCCCGCGGGCCGGCGTGGCAGGACGCCCAGGTTCCCCCGCGTGCCGGCGTGGCAGGACGCCCGGGTTCCCCCGTGTGCCGGCGTGGCAGGACGCCGGGGGCCCATGCCCAGGCCCCCGGGAGCCCCCTGACCCTGCGCCCCCCAGGAGTACAAGCGGAAGCAGCTGGAGGAGCAGCGGCAGTCGGAGCGGCTCCAGCGCCAGCTGCAGCAGGAACACGCCTACCTGAAGTCCCTGCAGCAGCAGCAGCAGCTCCAGAAGCAGCAGCAGGGGGCGCCGGCGAGCGACAAGAAACCGCTCTACCACTACAACCGGAGCAGCGCCCACGCCGCTGACAAGCCTGCCTGGGCCCGGGAGGTGCGTGGGGCAGGCGTGGGGCGCGGGCTGGGTATGAGGGGCGGGTGCAGGGCGCGGGCTGGGTACCGGGGGGTTCTCCACCTCTAAGGCAAACCAAGCCCGCCAGACGGAGAGCACTTTGGTCTCACCCCACTGGCGAACCACACGTCACACCAGCAATTCCCTCAGACACTCCAGTTTCCCAGTATCACCACCAGCGCCACTCGTTATGGGGACGAATGGTTATGAAAACTGATACCCCAGTAAAAGGAAAAGGTTCTCCCGATCCCACAGGACCAAGCCCCAGACCCAGGTCAATAGACAAGTCAGATCTTCCCCACAAGCGAATCCTTAGAATCTACAATCGAAAGGTTTATTCATAAGGAAGAAGATCCAGACGAGAGCTCGACTTGGTTACATGGAATCAGTCACACACCGTAACGGCAAAGCTCTCGCTTCAGGCTTGTAGCCGGGATGGGATAAGCTGCAGGTTCAAATCCCGTCTCTGGAACATCCCCGGCTGGGCTGGGTCCTTCGGCCCTTTGTTCCGAGCGTGGGTTTGTAGCCAGGTCCCTGCAGAGCTCAGAAGCAGGATGGGATTCCAGGCTCTTTCTCTCCTCTGCCCGAGGAAGGACCCCTCCGCTCTTATTGTGGCAAATCCAACAGCAAGATGGAGTCTGGAGTCACACGGGCAAGTCACATGTCCAGGGCGACGCCGTTGTTTCCCTGTTAGTGTGAACGTTCCCAGGTTGGCGTCTCCCAAAGCCCATTGTCCATGAAGTGTCTCTCGACGGGGCACTTCTGAGAACAGCCCCAATGCTTCACTGCGGGTACTTAGAGTCACACACCTTGAGATACGAGCGCAGAGCCAACATTCCTACCGTCAACTACAAAACCAATACACACACCCCCCAGCACACCACAACCTCTCCACAAACACCTCGCACAACAACCTTTGTACAGCACCTGCTGCAAATATACAACAGTGATTGCAACAATGCTCTAGACGGTCACAGGTTATGTCAATAACATCACATGGGGGCTGGTGGGTTAGAGCAGGGGGGGCTGGGAGCCAGGACTCCTGGGTTCTCTCCCCGGCTCTGGGAGGGGAGTGGGGGCTGGTGGGTTAGAACAGGGGGGGCTGGGAGCCAGGACTCCTGGGTTCTCTCCCCGGCTCTGGGAGGGGAGTGGGGGCTGGTGGGTTAGAACGGGGGGGCTGGGAGCCAGGACTCCTGGGTTCTCTCCCCGGCTCTGGGAGGGGAGTGGGGGCTGGTGGGTTAGAACGGGGGGGCTGGGAGCCAGGACTCCTGGGTTCTCTCCCCGGCTCTGGGAGGGCAGTGGGGGCTGGGAGCCAGGACTCCTGGGTTCTCTCCCCTGCTCTGGGAGGGCAGTGGGGGTGGGAGCCAGGACTCCTGGGTTCCCTGCCATGCTCTCTGCCCCCTGCAGGTGGAGGAGCGGACACGGCTGAATAAGCAGAACTCGCCGGCAGCGCAGACCAAGCTGGGCAGCACAGCGTCCGACCCGGCCCTGCAGACGCGCTCGGAGTCCGTGTCCCTGGGCTCCGGCCCCGCAGCCCAGAGCCCGCCCATGCAGCGCCCCGTCGAGCCGCAGGAGGGGCAGCACAAGGTGCGGGGGGGCAGCAGCGCGCCCTACTGGCCGTGTGAGCTGCTCCCTCCCCTCGAACCCGGGATGGGCATCGGGGGCTGGGTGCCAGGACTCCTGGGTTCCATCCCTGAGGGCAGGGTGCCCCGGACGGGTTCCTAGGGGACGGGGGGCTCTGGCAGGGCTCGGGGGGGCCCCCAGGGGCCCGGCACTGACAGCTCCCCTCCCCGCAGAGCCACCTGGCGCACCGGGTGCCGCTGAAGCCCTATGCCGCGCCGGTGCCACGCTCCCAGTCCCTGCAGGACCAGCCCACCAAGAACGTGGCGGCTTTCCCGGTGCAGGACCCGGCAGCCCCGGCGCCGCCCCGCGCCCCCATGATCCGCCAGAACTCGGACCCCACCTCGGAGACGCCCGCCCCGCCCGCCCGGCCCGGCCTCAGCGACCAGCGGGGGCCCTGGGGCCGCACCGAGCTGGAGGCCCCACCCAAGGTAACAGGACCTGAGCCGCCTTCCCCTGGGCGGGGTGGGGGCAGGATTCCTGGGGCCGACCCCCCCCTCACCGCTCTGCTCCCCCCCTGCCAGGTGCCCCAGCGAACGTCATCCATCGCCACCACGCTCAACGCCAGCGGGGCCGGGGGCAGCGCCCGGCAGGGCCACGCCGTAAGAGCCAGGTAAGGCCCCAGGCCCGGCCCTCTTAATCCCTTGGAGCCCACATCCAGCGCACTCAGGTACCCAGCCCAATGCCCACATCCCCTAGGGTCCCCCCAGTACCCCACTGTCCCCCTCTTCCCTCAGGCCTCTAACTGACAGACTCTAGTGGCCAGGACACCTGGGTTCTATTCCCAACTCTGCCAATGACCTTCTGGTCACCTTCAGCAGGTCACACTGCTGCGCTCTGCCTCAGTTTCCCCTCCCATCTCTTCTCAGTTCATTCCAGAGCTGTGGTGGGCAGGGACTCCTGGCTGTGCATCTGGGCAGCACCCCACCTTGTCTCCACCCCACAGGGCTGCGGCTCCTACTTCAGCTGGACTTGCTGGCTCTAGCGCTGAGACGCAGCCACCTCTGGGGTGGGGCGGCCGGTTACACGGGGACCCCTCGCCCGGCGCTGAGACGCGCCCACCTCTGGGGTGGGGCAGCCGGTTACACAGGGACCCCTCGCCCGGCGCTGAGATGCACCCACCTCTGGGGTGGGGCAGCCGGTTACACAGGGACCCCTCGCCCGGCGCTGAGATGCAGCCACCTCTGGGGTGGGGCAGCCGGTTACACAGGGACCCCTTGCCCGGTGCTGAGTTGCGCCCACCTCTGGGGCGGGGTGGCTGGTTACACGGGGACCCCTTGCCCGTTGCTGAGTTGCGCCCACCTCTGGGGCCGGGCAGCTGGTTATCCAGGAATCCCCCGCCCAGCGCTGAGATGCGCCCACCTCTGGGGCGGAGCGGCCGGTTACCCAGGGATCCCCTGCCTCCGGCTGCCCTCCAGACACCAGTGACCCTGCTCTCCACTCCACAGACCCCGTAGCAAGTCTGCCTGGCACATCCGCATGCACAGCCGGCTGGAGAGGGTGCTGCCCGCGGCCCCCCCTCCCCAGCCGCCCAGGCGGGGGGCAGCGCCGGGCCCCGGCCCCCATGCCGAGCACCAGTAGGTAATGGAGCGTGGCCGGCGGTGGTGGCTCTGCTTGGGACAAGGTGCTGCTGCTCTGGTGACGGGCTGGGATGCGGGGGGGGCGCGGGCGCGGGCACCGCCTGACGCGCTCTGCTCTGCTATCCCATCATGCCGTGCAGCAACCCGGACCTGCGGCGCAGCGACCCCGGCTGGGAGCGAGCCGACAGCCTGCTGCAGGCGGGCAGTGCCAACCTGCCCAAGCCGGCTCCCTGGAGCGCAACCGCATAGGGGGTAGGAACCGGCTGGGGGGCAGGGCCTGGGGGCTGGAGCAGAACCAGGCAGGAGAGGGGGTACCGGGGGTGCGGGGCTGGGCACGGGGGGGCACCAGAGGGTGTGGGACCAGACATGGGCACACAGGGGACAGGGCAGGGCATGGGGGACACCGGGGGTGTGGGGCAGGGCATGGGCACACAGGGGACAGGGCAGGGCTTTGGGGGCACCATGGGGTGGGGGCAGGGCACGGGGGTGTGGGGCAGGGCATGGGGGGCACTGGGGGCTCCCTGGAACAGACCCAGATAGGGGGAGGGGGCAGGGGTGGGGGGGTCTATCCTCAAATGCCAAGGGCCCCCCCCCCAATCCTAGCCCCACAGAGCCCCTCTCCCCAGGCCCCCCGCCGCAGCACTGACCCGCTCTCCCCCCACCCCCGCAGCCACGTCCAAGCGAGAGAGCTCCCCCATCCTGCCCCCGGTCAGCAAGCCCAAGGCGGAGGATCACCGCTCACGCCCTGGCCGGCCCGCGGTGAGTGTCGTGGGGGGCAGGGCCTGGCGTGGGGAGCGGACGTGGGGGGTGCCCTGTGGGAGAGTGTTTGTGGGGGGCTGTCCGTGGGCAGGCGACTGTCCTGGGGGACCCTGGGTGATGGAATCGAGGTGGCCAGGCCATCCAGGAGGAGGCTTTCAGCCCTGTGCCCTGGGGCGTGGACCCAGGAGTCCGAGCCCCCCAGCCCCTGACTGAGAGGTGGGGGAGTCCAGGGGGCACTGGCAGGGCGGGGGGGGTCTCGCTGGCACCGCGTTAACGTCTGCGCCCTTCTTCCCTCTGCTCCCCGCGCGCCACCAGAGCTATAAACGCGCCATCGGCGAGGTTAGTGCCCGTGTATGTGTGCCAGCGCCCGGCACGTTCTGTCTGCTCCCTGCTTCCCGTCGGCAGGGGCTGGGAGAGAACCCAGGAATCCGGGCTCCCAGCCCCCACCCCCCTCCCAGAGCCGGGGAGAGAACCCAGCAGTCCGGGCTCCCAGCCCCCACCCCCCTCCCAGAGTCAAGGAGAGAACCCAGGAGTCCAGGCTCCCATTCCCCGCCCAGAGCTGGGGAGAGAACCCAGGAGTCCGGGCTCCCAGCCCCCCCTGCTCTAACCCACCAGCCCCTGATCCCCTCCCAGAGCCGGGGAGAGAACCCAGGAGTCCGGCCTCCCAGCCCCCCCTGCTCTAACCCAGCCAGCCCCCCGATCCCTTCCCAGAGCCAGGGAGAGAACCCAGGAGTCCTGGCTCCCAGCCCCACCCCGCTCTCACCCCCATCCCCCACTCCAGAGCTGGGGAGAGAATCCAGCAGTCCGGGCTCCCAGCCCCCACTCCCAGCTCTCACTCCCCTCCCAGAGTCAAGGAGAGGAACCCAGGAGTCCAGGCTCCCATTCCCCGCCCAGAGCTGGGGATAGAACCCAGGAGTCCTGGCTCCCAGCCCCCCCCTGCTCTAACCCACCAGCCCCCGCTCCCCTCCCAGAGCCAGGGGGAGAACCCAGGAGTCCTGGCTCCCCAGCCCCCCCCCCCCCCCCCGCTCTCACCCCCCTCCCCTCCCAGAGCCGGGGAGAGAACCCAGGAGTCCTGGCTCCCAGCCCCCCCTGCTCTAACCCACCAGCCCCCACTTCCCCTCCCAGAGCTGGGGAGAGAACCCAGGCTCCCAGCCCCACCTGCTCTAACCCCCATCCCCCACGCCCTCCCCTGGGGTTTGGGGTTCAGGAGCTCCCCGCCCCGCTGGCTGCTTGTGTGTGGTGTGGCTGTTGGCCGGGCGCGGGGAACGTGGCACTAACCCCCCGCCTGGCCCCCCAGAACTTTGTGCTGCTGAAGGAGCGGCCCCGAGGAGCCCCCCAAGCCCCCCAAGAAGGCCATGGACTACTCCTCCTCCAGCGAGGAGCCAGACAGCAGTGAGGAGGATGACGACGAGGCCGAGGGGGAGCCCCAGGACGGGGGGGGTGAGCCCGCCGGGGCCAGGTAGGGCATGGGGGGGGGCGCGGGGGAGCTGGCAGATGGGAAGGACAGGTTGGGGGACGGTGTAGGGATGGGAAGGAGGTGGGGGAGTCAGGGTGTAGGGGAGCACTGGGGAAGGGCTGACCCGCGCCCCTTGCCCCCCAGGCTGGGCGGGGGACGGCGACGGCGACACGGACAGCGTCAGCACCATGGTGGTGCACGAGGTGGAGGAGCCATCGGGCAGCGGGTCGGAGAGCGGCTCTTACGGCGGGGGACGGCACCATGCTGGTGCAGCGGGGTGAGCGCGGGGCGGGGCTGGGATGGCCCTGGGGGGCGGGGCTGGGATGGGGCGCTGTGCCCGGGGGGCGGGGCTGGGCCGGGGTGCCATGCCTAGGGGGCAGAGCTGGCGTGGCCCCAGGCGGTATGACGGGTGCTGTGCCCCCCGCAGACCCCCGAGGAGGAGCGCAGCCTGCTCCACGCCGACAGCAACGGCTATACCAACCTGCCGGACGTGGTGCAGCCCAGCCCACTCGCCCACCGAGCCCAAGGGCCACAGCTCCCCTGCCAAGGACAGCGCCAGCGACGTGAGCCTCGGGGTGCGGGGGGCACTGGGGGGCACGGGTCACATCAGGGAGCCCGTGTGAGCCCCTAACTGGGCTGTGGGGGGAGCTGGCGGGGGAGAGGGGAGCTGGAGGGGCAGGGGGGGAGGGGATATGGGGGGCTGGTGGGGGAGAGGGGGAAGGGGAGGGGGATACCTGAGCGGGGGCCGTGTCTCACCCTGTCCGTCCGTCCCCACCCCCAGTACCAGTCGCGGGGGCTGGTCAAGGCCCCTGGCAAAAGCTCCTTCACCATGTTCGTGACCTGGGCATCTACCAGAGCCACGGGCAGCGGGGACACCATCCCCATCACTGGTGAGCGGGGCGCGGGCTGGAGGGCGCCGGAGGGCTGGGGGGGGGCGCTGGGCAGCGGGGGACACCATCCCCATCACTGGTGAGCGGGGCGCGGGCTGGGGGGCGCCAGAGGGCTGGGGGGGGCGCTGGGCAGCGGGGACACCATCCCCATCACTGGTGAGCGGGGCACGGGCTGGGGGGGCGCTGGGCAGTGGGTACACGATCCCCATCACTGGTGAGCGGGGTGCGGGCTGGGGGGCGCCGGAGGGCTGGGGGGGGGCGCTGGGCAGTGGGTACACGATCCCCATCACTGGTGAGCGGGGCGCAGGCTGGGGGGTGCCGGAGGGCGGGGGGGCGCTAGGCAGTGGGACACGATCCCCATCACTGGTGAGCGGGGCGCGGGCTGGGGGGGCGCCAGAGGGCTGGGGGGGCGCTAGGCAGTGGGGACACGATCCCCATCACTGGTGAGCGGGGCGCGGGCTGGGGGGGCGCTAGGCAGTGGGGACACGATCCCCATCACTGGTGAGCGGGGCGCGGGCTGGGGGGGCGCTAGGCAGTGGGGACACGATCCCCATCACTGGTGAGCGGGGTGTGGGCTGGGGGGGCGCCGGAGGGCGGGGGGGCGCTAGGCAGTGGGGACACGATCCCCATCACTGGTGAGCGGGGCGCGGGCTGGGGGGGGCGCCGGAGGGCTGGGGGGGCGCTAGGCAGTGGGGACACCATCCCCATCACTGGTGAGCGGGGGGGGCGCGGGCTGGGGGGGGGCGCTAGGCAGTGGGGACACGATCCCCATCACTGGTGAGCGGGGCGCGGGCTGGGGGGGCGCTAGGCAGTGGGTACACGATCCGCATCACTGGTGAGCGGGGCGTGGGCTGGGGGGGGCGCTAGGCAGTGGGGACACGATCCCCATCACTGGTGAGCTGGGCGCGGGCTGGGGGGGCGCCGGAGGGCTGGGAGGGGGCGCTGGGCAGTGGGGACACCATCCCCATCACTGGTGAGCGGGGGCGCGGGCTGGGGGGGCGCTAGGCAGTGGGGGACACGATCCCCATCACTGGTGAGCTGGGCGTGGGCTGGGGGGGCGCCGGAGGGCTGGGAGGGGGCGCTGGGCAGTGGGGACACGATCCCCATCACTGGTGAGCGGGGCGCGGGCTGGGGGGGCACTGGGGGATGCCAGTCTGCGGGGGGCGCTGTGCTGCAGGGGGTGCTGGGTGCTGGGGGGTGTCGCGCTGCAGGATTCCGGGCTGTGGGGAGAGGGCCCGGGGGGGGCGGGGAGCAGCCCGGCCGCTGACCCCCTTCTCTCTCCCTAGCGCTGGTGGGGGCTGACCCCCGGCAGCTGGAGCAGCTGCAGCTGGAGGTGCGCAAGGGCTCGGTGGTCAACGTGAACCCCACGAACACGCGGCCCACAGCGACACCCCCGAGATCCGCAAGTACAAGAAGCGTTTCAACTCGGAAATCCTGTGCGCCGCCCTGTGGGGTGAGTGTGGGGGGTTCCAGGCTGGATGGGGGGCAACCCCCCGCCACTGTGGGTCCTGGTGGGGAGGAGAGGGGTTGCCATGGGGCGGGCGGGGAAGAGGTGGCAGTGGTCCCAGGCAGGCTGGGCGGGGGTCACCGTGGGGCAGACAGGGAGGAGGGGGTGGTCCCAGGCAGGGAGCAGGGGGTCACTGTGGGACGGACGGGGAGGAGGCGAGGGTCCCAGGCGGGGAGCAGGGGGTCGCCGTGGGTGGCCGTGGGGCGGGCGGGGAAGAGGCGAGGGTCCCAGGCGGGGAGCAGGGGGTCGCCGTGAGTGGCCGTGGGGCGGGCAGGGAGGAGGGGGTGGTCCCAGGTGGGGAGCAGGGGGTCACTGTGGGACGGACGGGGAGGAGGCGAGGGTCCCAGGCGGGGAGCAGGGGGTCGCCGTGGGTGGCCGTGGGGCGGGCGGGGGAGCGGGGGGTCGCCGTGGGTGGCCGGTGGGGCGGGCGGGGACCGGGGGGTCGCCGTGGGTGGCCGTGGGGCGGGGCGGGGAGCAGGGGGTCGCCGTGGGGGGCCGTGGGGCGGGCAGGGAGGAGGTGAGGGTCCCAGGCGGGGAGCGGGGGTCGCCGTGGGGGGCCGTGGGCGGGCGGGGAGCAGGGGGTCGCCGTGGGTGGCCGTGGGGCGGGCGGGGAGCGGGGGGTCGCCGTGGGTGGCCGTGGGGCGGGCGGGGAGCAGGGGGTCGCCGTGGGGGGCCGTGGGGCGGGCAGGGAGGAGGTGAGGGTCCCAGGCGGGGAGCGGGGAGCGGGGGGGTCGCCGTGGGTGGCCGTGGGGCGGCGGGGAGCGGGGGGTCGCCGTGGGTGGCCGTGGGGCGGGCGGGGAGCGGGGGGTCGCCGTGGGTGGCCGTGGGGCGGGCGGGGAGCAGGGGGTCGCCGTGGGGGGCCGTGGGGCGGGCAGGGAGGAGGTGAGGGTCCCAGGCG